>NC_056750.1:401636390-401841390 GCF_019279795.1 Protopterus annectens | reverse complement strand
TTGTATGGTCATACAGTGTTTTTGTGTATGCCTCTGCATACGTTTCTGTATTTTCTGGATTTGAGGGAGCTTGGAAACTATCTATGCCATCCCTTAATAGGGAGTAATTTACCTTAGAGAAGTTAGGTTGGGGGACTGTTTTTAACTTTATTTCTGGGGAGACCACTTTTTGATCTGATCTTATCAGTGAGGACATCACACTGGAAGAGGAGTTACCAGATCTAGAAGATTTGTTCTTGTAGTGGGAGTGCAGACTTGCTGCTCCAGGGTATTTGAATTTACAAAGTCAAGAAATCTTTGGGCCTACACATTAGTGGTTGTGTATGCCTCAATTAATGGAGGCATAGTTAAAAATCACCAATAAGTACAGTATTGGGCTTGGTGATGAGTGATTCTAGTAACTCCAGGTAATGATGCATGGGTGTACTGGTTCATGGTGGGGGGGCCAAGAAGAACATGGTAATTGATTTTTCCCATAGTTAATTGGGTATGGAGTAGCTCAAACATGTCATATTGTTTTACTAGCCTTGAAGTGTGTTTATCCTTTGTGTAAATGGATACACCTCTGCCTTTTTGCTCTTTCATGTTCAGTGGGTGGTTGAAGCGTATGAAAGGCATAATAGCCATGCACTGCTAGAGTGCTTTCCATGGTTTTGAACCATGTTTTAGTAGCTGCACAGACCACAGCATTCTCCAGAGTGAGAAGAACTTCTAGGGAGTGCAGTTTCTTGTTGAGACTCCTAGCATTGAGAAGTAACACCTTTAGCTTGTCTTGAGTAGCTTTTGTTATGTTGGAAGGTTTTTCTGTTTGGCAGTGCCTAAAAAAGGCACTGTAGGGGTGGATAATATTTTTGGGAAAATGTAAGTGCCATGAGTGGCACTGGTAGGATTCAGTTAGGTGTTGAATATGGGTGCCAGATATGTCAGGGTGCCTCTTAAATAGCTTAAATCAGGACTTATCTGTCCCATTAGGATCTCTGTTTAACCACAGCTACCAGTCTGTCTTGTCCTGATAGAATGTAGGACAGCAACAGTCATCCCTCTGATAAATGGGGACCATTTACTGACCGGGGAAATTACAGACCCATAAATTTGACTAGTCTTACATGTAAGACTATGGAAAGAGTAATCGTGGACCTGATATATAATGAAAGCATAGAGATTACAGGTCAAAACCATCCCCGGCAAAGCAGTGTGGCCTGTCAACCATGTACTCCCAGGCTGACAAGTGTTAGATCTTTGGTATGACAGCAGTAGCTAAGCTAGTTGTTAAAGTCTATCATTTTACTGGTATTGTAGCTTCATCCTTGGAGACTGTAGAATGGTGCTCAGTGCTAGGCTTGTACCTACCTGTGACACACATTCTGAGAGTTCTATCATGTCGTTCTTCATATAGTCCAAAGAGGTTTGTTTCAGGTCATTCCCACCCACAGGAATTATGAGTCATACTGGTGCTTGGGGGTAAGTGACCTGGATGTTTGAGTGATCTGGCAGATCCTAGCCCCCAAAAGGCAACTAATTTTAACCTTCTGCTTATCCAACCTTGTAAGAGGTACATCAGTGTGTTTTACAGTGGAGTGTCCTGTTTCCAGCATATTGGTGTTGTGGAATGTTCCACCTCATGGGCTTGGTAGTTGAGAAACAACGAGCTGTTCCTTTGTGTTATGATGGGAATTATCTTGTTTGTGTGCATGTGGAGTTTCTGAAGAATGAGCTTGAGAGTTCTGCGAGGTTTGGGTAAGTTACATGTGAACCTCCACATATGTGGGTCTATGTGTATGGTTCTTTGTGGGTGCGGTGAATGATGTGTGTGAGTAGCTGACGACCTGTTTGTTGCTTTTTGTCTCTGTATCCGAGAGTCTAGCCTCCAGTATAAATGTGTAACTACATTTCTTTCATACTATATTTGTCTGCTCAAGAATTAAGTGGTTGTCTGTGTACATAAGGCAATTGGTACATTGGCTCACTGATGCCCATGTTCACCAAGCTGGATGAAGAGATAACAGGAAAGTGCCCATCCATGGTTGCAGTGTGTACTTGGAAGGGATAGGAGTGGATAGTGTTGAAACGGGACAAGGGAAGGGTGCTGATGTGCTAGTAATCTTTAGCTAACTCAATCAGCAATGATGCAGAATGCCCAAAACAAATACTTTCTGAGCAGTGATATCCTAGGTGCTATAATAAGGTAAGATAGGCCTACTCACTGCACAAACTAGTTGCCCCATGAGTAACATGTCACTGAGATAAGTGCCACGTTATTTTTTATAGGGAAATTTCAGCTTCTGGTAATTGTGTTTATACAAGGCACCAGTAACTGCTGCTACCCAAAGAGCAGCTTTGCGCAAAGCAATAAATAGCACAGTAAATGTTCACGGTATAATGAGAAAAAGGCTTGTATACAATCAGAAAAAACTATTTTTACACTAACTATGCCATAAGGCCAATCAGGTAAGCACACAATGAGCTTTCCACCTGCAGTTCCCAGCACAGATAGATGAAATCACCCCTTTCTTGCCGAGAGTGCAGACTTTGATCCTTGTAATGTAAAGTGACTGGTTTGGAGCCCAAGTGTTAGGATCCACAAACAGATGCTTAATACTAGCTAAGAAACACGAGATACAATGCATTTCAGTGCAGAACAACAGCCCCTATAGCAATTTGGAAATGCAACTTTGAACTTTAAAGGAGTGCAAAAAATAAATTAATTAATTAATAAATAGCACGGTAAATGTTCACAGTGTAATGAAAATAAGTAATCTTTCTAGATGTTTGCATCTGTACAGGGCACTGGCACAGTGAGCAGCTACGTACAAATGTGCTGAATTTATGCCAGCCCTGGAAATATAGAAAACTGACTACAGAGCCCTCTGGTCAATAAGCTACTACATTTAGAGCCCTTTTATGTGCTTCCCAACTCAGGTAGACCGACTAAATACCTACTGTCACTAGATGAATAATCACAGTCATCCAAATGTAAAGGCACAGTAAAAGAGTAATCCAAGACAGTACACAAACCAAGAAAGACAGATAAGAGGCAGGCAGTCAAACCAATATCACGGAAATGTATAAATCCACTCCAACCTTTTATTAATGATTAAGCGCTTTTGTCAGGAACTCTGACTTCATCAGAATGATCAATACATAAAACCAAGAGTTTAAATACCCCCCCCCCCCAGCACTAAATTACTTGCATCATTTCCTGTTGGAATTAACTTTTAAAGAAACTGTGTAAAATTAAAATTAAACACTTATTACACATTAAAATGACTGGCATCACATCAAAACATACCCTATAAAAATCACATAAAATACATTGATTTAAGTTTCAACAGCTCCATAATACTGACCCTCTCATTAAGGCCATGTCTTACACTTGCATTAAGTTTGATTTGCCACTTTAGTTCTAAAAATTCAAGATAGTCTTCCACTGGACCCCCCTGGGGACCCAAGGTCAACATGATCAATTGCACAGAACTTAAATTTATGTGTGGGAAACATATCAATATGATTGAACAAAGCATTCCTGTTGTTTTTCTGTTTAATGTCATATTGGTGTTCATATACCCTTTGTTTAAGGGCCCTCTTAGTTTTCCCCACATAAAATCCATCACATGATTCACACTTGGCCACATAAACCACTTCTTTTGAAAAACAGTGATATTTCTTCTTCGGGAAATAACCCCAAAGTTCTTAATAAAAATGTTCTCACTATCTAAAATGAAAGGACATTGTGTACACCTACCACATTTAAAACACCCATCGTCCTTGTGTACCATCCTACTTCTTTCTAACAAACTCTTAAGGCACGTGTCTTTCTTGTATACAACTACCGGTTTGTCTCCTATTATCACACTAACCTCACCATCCAAGGTAAAAATCATCCAAAATTTTCCAATAATATTTCTAATGTCATAAAAATTAAGTGTAAGGGGATAGTAAGGACCCTAGAAAACCTGTCATGATTGACCTTATTAGGGCTTGTGGCAGTCACAAACATATTGGATAAGAGTTTAACTATTGTACCAGTTTGCCTTTTATGTTTAACCTTGTTTTCTATTGTGTTGACAAATTCCAGGGGTACCCCCTCTTCTTGGTAACATCCCTTTGAATGTCTCCCATTCCCTGTGAAAATCATCCTCTGAGGTTATTCTGGCAACCCTGACATATTGCCCCTTGACCAATGTCTTCTTTTGGTGTTCATGGTGCCAGCTTTCAAAGTGCAATAGTGTGTTAGAATAGGTGTGTTTCCTATATAATTGTGAGATGAACATCTTTTTTCTGTAATCTTTTAGAATGGTCACATCCAGGAAGTTAAGTTTGTGATCATCCTTACTCATTATAAATTTCAAAAAAATTAGTAGCATTAATGTATGCCACAAATTTCTCTAAATTCGCTTCCCCACCTTTCCAAAAGAGGACTATATTGTCCAGCTAGCGACCATATAATGCCCAGGATTCTTTAAAGTTGGAATTCATAATAAATTGGTTCCCCCCAGTGAGCCAGCGCAATGTTAGCAAATGCTGGTGTACAGCATGCTTCCATGGCCACTCCTTGTTTTTGTTTGACAATGTGACCTTCAAAACTAAGGAAATCATTCTCTAGTACCAGTTCCATGCGTGTTCTAAGGGTCAGTATTGTACCATGCCCCATGTTAGTATTGTTACATAAATATTCATAAAACCATTCTAGCCCATTCTATTTAAACTCTTAGTTTTGTGTATTGTTCATTCTGATGAAGTCAGAGTTCCTGACAAAAGCACTTAATCATTAATAAAAGGTTGGAGTGGATTTATACGTTTCCGTGGTATTGGTTTGACAGTAAGAGTGTCTAGAGTGAAATGCTACCACAAACAAACTTTAACTTAAGGAAAGGTGATAAGTAATTCAAGATATAACAGCCATGTACTTTAAACAGCTTATAAAGTTGTGATTGTTCAAAAAAGTACTTTACTCTGTAGAAATGAGCCAAAAGCCACTCAATTGTGCAGAACTTATAAAGGCACTAAAAAACAAGGTAAGCTGATTCATAAGCCCTCCAGGCAATAAAACATCTTCATGCAGAATCTCTAGTGTGTTTACCCAACCTATACAGACCAGGCTACCACCCACTGCCACTAGATGGAGAATCCTCCACCAACATGATGTAAAGACACACAAAAGAGCTTGCAGGAGTGGGGACTTTAGGTTCATGATCACAAGGATGGTTAGATGGGCTACAGAGTTTGCTTTCTTGACTTTGTTATCTACATATTGCTGTCAGTTTGGTGCAAAGATTAAGACAATGTGCTGCTAGATTTAGACTTTGTAGGAGTCCTGGGTTTGAGTTCCACATTCTGTTTTTGTCTAATATGCAACTCTGAACAAATTGCTTAATCAGGTACTGCTTCTGACTTGGTCCTGAAAAGGGACCATGTGTAAAGTGAACTTGCATGTATAATAATTTTTGTCTACTATTATTCCAATATTTTATTAATGGTGTTGTTATTTTATGATTTTCTCATGTATGTCAAATCTCATAATGCTACATTTACTGACCTTAAAGGTGTAACCATTAATACTTCACCAAGTGTGTATTTTTGTAATCCATCTTGGAGACCTTAACCATGTTTTGTGATAAACAGTTTGCAGCCATCAACATATTTGGTTATTCTGTTCCAGTTTCTTAGTTTTATAGCTGAGAGGGATAGTCTCAGACTTGTGTAAGCTGTATCTGTAGTAACTTTCCTTTCCTGTTAGAGCATATCTATATTATAGCATACTGAAAATAAAATACTGAGAATCATTTACTTAGCAAATAGGGAGCACCACTCTTTAATAACAGAAAGATCAAAATTCTTACTTGTAACTGCCATAGTCACTTTTTATGCTTAACACATTAATTTTAAGCTGCTCAATGAAGACTTTTGTCCCCCTTTAAACACAAGCTACAGATAAGAAACTCAACCTTATGTAACCAAGAAAAATTCAACTTCTAAGGCCCCATGTTCCCTAGATTGTTGTAAAAGCTCTTTTAAATTGCTCCAACAAGTTTAAATAACTATACAAAGAAATTTTGAAAAGCAAATAATATTTAACCACCATAAAGTTATCTTGAAATGAATATAGGTGCTATTGCTTTTGAGATCCTGACTAAGCTACTTCACCTGTTTACCTAATCAGCAAAATTCTCAACTCTTCAGTTTCAGGGTCTTCTTCCCAAAGTGCTGTTTGATACTAGCCAAAAGTATGAGTACAGTATGAGTCACTGTATTCATATCACACTTCTACTTTCCATTGTACCTGGCACATCTTTAACACACCAAATGTATTATTCTAGTGCAAATAACCTAACAGTATATTTTATATTTCTACATTAATTCAGCTAACTGTTGTAAGTTTTGGTGATTTTTGGTTAAATGGTTTTATATTTATGTTGCAATCTTATTCAGATGTAGCATATCACGATACTTTATATTTCTCATTATTTATTGTATAGTTTTTTTACTGTGTTTGTTCTATGTATTGCTAACACTGAATAAAACAAAACTGTGATTGGTGTCCTTACTGTAGAAAACTCCGTTAGGTAGTCCTAGTTTTAATTCCAGCTACAAATTTTTCATTCCATAAACTTAGGTTTAACATGTTTGCCCAATTTGTTAGAGACTTTGCTGTTGTAGAGACCCTTGGTTCCCTTGAAGCACTAGTTTCCAACTTATCAAATATACAGTTCATAGGGTCATAAAAAATACAGGGCAACTGAGTCTTGCGACCATTTACACCTTGCCACCCTTAGACCATAGTTCCTGTCATGAGGAGGGCCAGCCAGTCAAACCATGGGTGCATTTGTATCAAATCATCCAGGTCCCATTTGAAGGAAGATGGAATATCACACTGCTTATTTTGGGTGAGTCCATTCTGGAGTTGGTGAAGTCATTGTGTAATAAATCTGTCTCTTCACACTTTTTTTATTTATTTGATGTTGAAGATTTAGATTCTTTTTTCTGGTATTTGTGGGGATACTTGATCTGAGGAGATGCAAGAAATACAAGACCACTGGATCCTTAATGTCACAGAAGGCAAAGCAGACCTGTCCTTTCAGAGTCTATGAGATACTGAGACTAGGAACAGTGCTTCCAGCCTTTTCTGGTAGCTTAGGATTTTTAAGCCACTGATGATCTCAATTAGGAACCTCAGGGATATTTCTAGTTATTTGATATGTCTTGTGAGGTATATTCCAGAAAGGGAACTATATTCAATAATTGGCCTAATCAATGCTGAATATAAGAGAACAATGATATCTTTAGATCTGGATGATATTCCTTTGGCAATTTAGCTGTGCTACTGTTGTCACATGATGCTTAAAGACGTGGGCATTATCAAACCAAAGTCCCCAACAACATTCTCATTTTGAAGTAGAGTATTGTTTATGCTGTATGCTGGGGGAGGGCTTGTCAACCTAATGTGAGAATACTTTACACTTTGGCATTTAATTTGATCCCATTCATACCTCTCGACTGTCTAGATTTTCACAGAATGTCCAGATTTTTGCCTCATATTGTTGGTCTGTTCCTCATAAAATTTGTGGTTTTCTGGCAATTCACTGTGGATTGAAGTCACTAAATAAGGATGTACATTTGAGTTATAGACTTCACATCCTTCAGAAAATGCAACTCAATACAAAATCTGTTCTTCTAGTAACGTTCTAGGTTTATTCAAGCAATATTTAAAATCTGTTCTTATTTTTGAACCTTTGTCCCCCCCATTATTTTAGGTTTTGTCTAGATTTCTTGTGCTTAGGGGTTGAGAGGTATGATCCCATTTTTAGAACATCACGTATGCACGTGTGTAAGCTCTTGATAAAGAGCCTAGCCATAAGATGAGGACCCCATCAATTGGCAATCATCTGCATACTTGGTTAGCCAGAGGTCTTGGTCAATAATTTGGAGATCAGAAGAGTAAATGCTGAACAGGTCCCAGCACTGAGCTGTGTGGGACACCACTGGTCATCATACCCTCTGATGAGGGTATCTTTTACTCAAACTGTGTGGGTTCTGTCTTTAAGTCAGTTGTTTGTCCATCTCACCACATACATTTAATACATTAAGAATAGATCCCTACTAACTCTGTTAGCATGAGGATGGTTTCAAATGAGGTGATCTATGTGAACAGTATGACTGTTGTCAGCAGCCTGTGCTACCCGTTTATTAGACAGGATCTCATCTTTCCCAAAGCCAAACTGCTGCAAGTGTAACCTGATGAGATTTTTAATAACATAGTTTATCAGGTCAATTGTAATATGTTTCATTGTTTTTCATTTGAGACTCACCAGGCTGATGACCTATTATTCCCAGGGACAATGGCAGGACCACCCTTATGTAGTGGTATTACTATTGCTGTGCACCAAACTTCAAGGACAAATCATGTAGATAAGCACAAGTTAAATAGTTAAAGAGGGGCAGATGCTAACCTATGGTTCATGGTTTACTTTAGCAGACCTAATAGTATTTTTCAAAATATTAGTCAAATTCGTAATATAACCCTTGATATGAGGGCCTTTTGATCTGACATACTTTTAATGAAGTTTTTGTTTATTTATTTAACAGTTTGTTTATGTGTTTGGACCACCAGGATGGTTTGTTTTTAAATTTTCCATTATATTTAGATCTGGTTGGTACTTGCCAGTTCTCTACGTTTATCTGTGGGTATAGAACTCCTTTGTGAAGTTACCTGTTTTGCCACCATCTAGTGTTGCTGCCACATATTTTTCTTAGAAGGAGATGTTTCCTGCACACCTATCCCCATCTTCCTTTACTACCAGAGGTCTTGCACAAGATGATATGGAACACAGTTAAAATCTTACCGGTGACTCTCTTTTAGCCCAGATAGCACTGGTTCCTCCTCCTATTTCATCTGGCCAGGGGTGATCATTGCAAGTTACCTCATAGGATGGATCTTCTCGCATAGGACAGTGGATCTCACATCCACCCTCACTTGTCCACACTTCAATTGATACTTTGGGTGCTAGGTTTGGATTCCTTTTAGGCACTATTTTTCTGAGGGCATACTTCAGGACAGTGTGTGTCTTTATAACAGTAAGTCTTTATTACCCAAGGTGGTTAAAGATTTGTCCTTGAATCGGTCCATTTATCTTCTTTATTTTTTTCCTTCATATAATCCCAGTGAGAGGGTTTTTCAGACTTTAGATTTACAAAGACAGCTCAGATATTACTTTAGCAAGATAAAATATATTGGGAAATATGAGCAGGCTTTGTTTCTTTTCATGCCAGGAAATTTTTTTTCATGGTATCAAAATAGACAGTCTTCTGGATTTCTAAGATCATGTCTTCTTGCTATTCTTTTCACATGGTAAACAGCACACCTCTTTGGTTTGTGCGGATTCTACCAGGGCAGTAGTCTCTTCTGGTACCTTTTCCCAAGGGTCTGGATACTGCATCTATCATGGAAGCTGGTACTTAGTCTTCTCTTCACACTTTCACCAAACATTACAAGTTGAATTTATTTCATTTCTAGGGCTAGGGCAGGTTTCATGGGTTTTTGGAGGGCTGTTCTGTGGCTTCCTCCTCCCATACTTTACAGTAACGTTTGTATTTCTCCAAGAGTAAAGAACAGTGCAACAGTGATAAGGAACAAAATAGTGCAGTTGTGCAAGATCTTACCATAACAGTAGATGTTCTACTTCTCACTGTTGCAATATTCTGTCCCTTCCTCCTACCACCTGTTACTTACTGTCATTTTCTGTTTGGCTTCTTTTTCTTCTTCCCCTTCCTTTCTTAGATGTACATGTTTTTGTTTTCTTCTGTGGTTGCTCTGGTCCTTCCAAGGCACTTCAGTTCTGAGGATTAGGTATAATTCTAGCTTTGTAAGATTAATATGTATTTGGGTGAGGCAAGCTGGAACGCAAATGCTGATTACTGTTCTGTGAAACAAAATGACCAAAATTTTATAATTATTTTTCATCCTGGTAGGGTTAAACTAGATACTGTGGGTAGGCAATGGGTATTGGGACTGTCTACGTTTGAAATGACTACCCCATGCATTTTGCTTTGTAATTATAACTTTGCAGGACTAAGGTGTATTTGGGTGAGGCAACCTGGAATATAAGCAGTGATTTCTGTTTCTGTGAAACAAAAAATACATTAATGTAGTTACTGAATTATTTTTTATCTTTCAACAGTGAAACCAGATACTTGAGGTTTGCAGTAAGTATGGGGCTGTTTGTGGCTGAAATGATTTGTGTTCTGTTGAGGAAAATTTTTTTGCATAAAATTAAATGAAATTTTTATGGATTTTTATCGATTCATCCAAAAGGCTGTGATGTTCTTCGTCTTCCATTGCTGCAGTCCTTACTATACAGAGTTGGCTAAGTACCCGTTGGGAACATTTTTGTTTTCTTGCCTCAGTATTTAACGGATGTCAGAAAAAGTGAATCTGTATTTCTTGTGGGAAAACAAATACCCCTCAGGGATTACCATACATTGTGTATACCTTGTTTAGGAGGCACTGAGCACGGTTGTTGGTTGGCTCTTGTGCTAGGGGTTTAACAAAGGCACTATTAAGGGGAGGTGAGACTGTGCCAGATTAGTGTTTGGGAAGCGTTGCAATTATAAAATGCGGTCGGATGCTCGGCGCCTGCTTCCGCAAGAAAGCGCGGGGACAAAACAGCGAAGCCTAGGGTTGATGAACCGGCAGTCCCAGCGTGGTTCTTCTTTAGATGGCTCAGGGAGCCAGAGGTTTTGCGGGGAGTTTCTATAGAGTCTCAGGCAGACACTTTGCTGTTACAGGATGTACCCTCTCAGGAGGCAGGCCAGGCTGAGGGGCTTCTCAGGTAACTATTCTTCCCTCTCTTCCCAAAGTAGTTAGAGCCTCTCCTTCTGTTGCCAAAACTTCTTTTAGAGGTAGGCTTCAGCTTCAGTAGAAAGGGCTTCTCCCAACACCTCGGGTTCTGTACCTAGAAACATATGCTTAAAATGGCAGAAGATTTGATTACTATGATTAGAGGTTCTATGGGCCCTCCTGATAAGAGGCCCAGAGTGGAACCAGAGTTTGACAGTTTTGAACAGGGTTCAGGGGCTTCTGAATTCTCTGCGGAAGATTTGCAGGAGTATCCTCATTATTCTGATTCTGATGTGGATGATGCACGCTCCTTGGCTTCTCCTCCTGAGGATTTTCATTTTCAGAGACTCTGCATTCCATGAGGGAGCACTTTAAATGGGAAGGCCAGGATTACTCTGATTCCAGGAAGAGGGCTTAGGGAATTCTGTTTTTACCCCAGCATAGGCCCTTAGCTATACCGCCTGTGTTGAATGTGGTGGAAGATGTTTTTGCAGAGGATTGCCTGAACCCTGATTCTTTGCCTCCTGCTCCTGTTAAACCTGATAGGTACTACTGGGTGCCCGAAGCTCATAAATATTTGTTTAAGGTAGAGGCGGAGTCCCAGAAACTGTTTCTCGGGGGCCTAAAGGTGTTAAGGCCTCTGTGGTTAAGAATCCTGTTCCCACTGACAAAGAGGCAAGGGCATTAGATAGGTGGGGTAAGAAAGTGTATACTTCTTCCACTCTAGCCATGAGAGCGTTAAATTGTCAGTTTCACATGCTGAAATATCAAAATTATCTCCTTTCACAATTGAAATCTAAGGTGGATGCTTTGGCGGAAGGTGTTGATTGTTAAGACTTGCTGGATTTAGTTTATGTGTCTGAACAAGTGGGCAAGCATTCTTTGCAATGTGGTTTTGATGCTGTGCAGGCCTCCTCGAGGGTGGCTGCCACTAGTTCTGTTCTTCGCAGGCATGCCTGGTTGAGGGATCAAAATTTGGCTGAGCATGTTAAGACAAGGCTTTTGGATGCTCCTTTACAGTCTGATGTGTTGTTTGGTTCACCTGTGGAAGCAGTTTTGAAGAAAATGGAGGACAAAGCTAAGTCTATGCAAACTGTTAAAGATTTTTTGCAGGTACAGCCACCGAAGTTTAGTAGAAATTGGCCTGCTAAGGACATATCCTGCTTATGATTCCCAGTCTAGGGGTAGGTCTAGACGTGGTAGGGGCAGGGCTCAAGGTTCTTTTAGGCCTAGAACAGGGAGTTCACCTGCTCAGACTTCTGGTGAGGGGAGGGTCAGTCCTCCAAAGTAAACAGACCCAATGACCTGCCTTTTCAGCTGCCAGTAGATTCTGGTCTGGCAGCTCCTTTGAAGGACACCTGTCTCTTTTCAAAGGAATTTGGGATTTAATTACTCAAGACAGATGGGTGTTGGACATCATTCTACCAGTCCCTGTGTCAAAAGGGCCTAGGATTTTATTCTCGCATGTTCCTAGTACCAGAGAAGGGGAACACGTGGAGACTGCTTTTGGATTTATCTCTCCTCAACACTTATCTGGACATTCCCAAGTTCGAGATGTTGACGTTGCAACAGCTTTTACCCCTGCTGGGCAAAGATCACTGGATGGTAACTTTAGATCTCAAGGAAGCTTACCTTCATGTGCATATCAGGCTAAGTTACAGGAAGTATCTGCAGTTTCACGCTGGAGATTCTCATTATCGGTTCTCTGCATTGCCCTTTGGCTTATCTACTGCGCCCAGAGTATTCACAAAGGTTCTGGCTCCAGTGATAGCTTACTTCAGGCTACAAGGACTTCAAATCTATCCTTATTTAGACGACTGCCTGCTTCTGGCTCAAGAAACGGAAGACCTTCTACAGCATCTGGAATATCTTATAGCAGTGCTAAGATGCCTAGGGTATTCTGTGAACGAAATAAAGTCCAGTCTAGTACCCTCTCAACACATGTGCTTTCTGGGTGTGAGACTGAATACAGCAGCCCAGATGGCCTTTTAACCCCGGACAAGCGAAGAGTCTGTCACTTTACTTCCATCAACTATCTCATCAGTCCGTGCTGACTGCAGAGACAGTCCTTCCAGCATTAGGGTTCATGGCATCTTGTATTCTGGTGCTTCCCAATGCCAAACTGCATATGAGGAAGTTACAATGGTATCTCAACAATGTATGGACACAGCACTGCCAGGATTTAGACACTGTCATTCAAATAATACCTTGCCTTCAAAGAGTATTTTGCTGGTCGGCTCAGGAATGTCACCTAAACAAGGGACTCTCTGTGACCCGAGTCAGATTTTACCGACAGATGCCTCAGACATTGCTTGGGGAGCTCATCTACATGCAAAGTGGATACAAGACAAGTGGCCTGCCAGACTACAGCATCTACATATCAACATAAAGGAGATGTTAGCAGTCCAGTTCGCATTTCTGGCTTTCAAGGAGTTACTTCTTCCAGGGCAGGTGTTGATTCTAACAGACAACGCAACTGTCATGTGGTACTTCAACAAACAAGGGGAACACATTCTTATCCTCTATGCAGGCATGCAATGATTTATTGGAGCGCTGCGCACTGCGCCACTTAACTCTTCAGGCAAGGTTTCTGCCAGGAGCACAGAACTCCTTCGCAGATGTGTTAAGCAGACAAATCATGGATCCCCACAAGTGGAAACTGGATCTTCATGTATTTCAGAAATTGACAGTGTCATGGGGAACTCAGACATGGATCTGTTCGCTTCTCCACTAAACCACCAGCTGCCACAGTTTTGCACAAGGGTTCATCACACAGCTTGGAAAGTGGATGCTCTGTCTTTCAGTTGGACAAACCTTCATCTGTATGCCTTTCCACCTCTGCCTCTTCTTTCAAAGGTACTGTTAAAGGTCAGACAGGACAGGCCAAGGATGATTTTGATAGCTCCAGATTGGCCTCGGCAACACTGGTACCCTCTACGGAGTCTGGTAAAGAAGCCTCCATGGCCTTAACCTTTGATTCCACATCTGTTATCCCAGCAGGACGGTCATCTGCTCAATGTCAAGCTTCACTCTCTTCCTCTGACAGCCTGGCATATTCTGTGTTGAAACACAGCAGGTCTCAACTTCCTCAACAAGTTTTAAATGTGATTATGGAAGCTAGAAGACCTAGTACAAGGAAAGTGCACCAGCAAAATGGAAGAGATTTTTATTTTGGAGTAAAACAAAATTTGGAGATTTCTGAGCCTAATTTGAGTATGGCTCTTCAATATCTTACTGAGTTACTGGACAAGGGTCTATCCTTCTCTTCCATCAAGATTCATGCTGCAGCAATCTCAGCTCACTATGATTGTGACCCACCATTGTTTTCGCATCCCTTGTTCAAGCAGTTTCTTAGAGGGGCTAAGAATATAAGACCCACGTAGAGCTCCTACTCCTGCTTGGGATCTCAATTTTGTGTTGGAAAAACTTACTCTACAACCTTTGAGCGCGGCTACTGCTGAATTGAAATATTTGTCATGGAAGACTGCTTTTTTGGCTATTACTTCTGCAAGAAGGGTGTCTGAGTTGCAGGCCCTTATGGCAGTCGAGCCCTTTTGATTTTCCATAAGGATAGGGTATCATTACGTACTAATCCTTCCTTTATGCCTAAGGTGGTTTCTAGTGTGGCTTTAAACCAAACTATTCATTTGCCTACCTTTTGCACCCCCAAAATAAAGGGGAGAAGATTTTGCATACTTTAGATGTACACAGGCAATTGCGTTATTACTTAAGCAGGACTAAGGATTTTAGGCAGTCTCAGCAGTTGTTTGTTTCTTTTGCTTTGAGTTAGCGGGGCAAGCCTGTGTCAAAACAAACTATTTCTAGGTGGATTGGCTTTGCATTGCATTTTGTTATTCCCATCATGGCAAGGAGGTTCCAGCTGGGATTAGGCCTCATTCCACTAGGGCTACTGCCACTTCAACAGCATTTCCACGGGCCGTGGCAACTAAGGATATTTTGGCAGCAGCTACTTGGAGTTCAGTGCATACTTTCTCTAAGCATTATCACCTTCCTATCTACTCTAAGTCTAGGGCTGGTTTTGCCACAGCTGTTTGCAAGGCATGTTGTCAGCTCCTGCTTCTTTATGATTTGCCAGCCTCCCTTACCTCTGCTTTGGGATTCTACCCAATAGTAAGGACTGCAGCAATGGAAGACGAAGAACATAGGTACAGTTACAGTTTTGTACCTACCATAAATGTAGATGTTGATTCCCTATTCCCAATTAACCCTCCGGATTCCCGTTGCAAGTCCACTTACCTCCCTCCTTCCCCTCTGTGTTTAGGGTGGTTGTGTAGGTGATTTACCTGCTTATATTTTTGTATATATTGTTCATGTTTTGGTGCAGGTATTTTGGGCCTTGTCTTTTTAGGGTCTTCTGACATCTGGGGCAAGAAAAGACTGAGGATATGGCGCCGGTCATGCGCATTAGTACCCTGACGTACTGACGTCAGTCTAATGCCTGACGGCGATCCCTGAGCCTTATACTCTGACTTATATAGGGCCGACTGGATGCGGACTATACCCAATAGTAAGGACTGCAGCAATGGAATCCTCGAACATCTACATTTATGGTAGGTACAAAACTGTACTTTTCTTGTTTATATTTGATACTGCAGGATGTTAGCGCAGACTTTGTGTTACATTTCTCTGTGATATGCTACAATGGTTACATTTCTTTTCATACAGTACATTTAACTGAATTGAATATTTGTTTTGGGGGATTTTTTTTCATGGCATGTAGTTTAAGTTGCTGTGCTGTTTTAGTTATTCACTGTTCTTGTAGAAATCATTGCTTACATAAAATAATTACATTTACTATGGTACTTGCTGTTGTGATGTTTTTTTTCATGGCATGTAGTATAAGTTGCTGTGCTGTTTTAGTTATTCACTGTTCTTGCAGAAATCATTACTTACATAAAAGAATTACATTTACTATGGTACTTGCTGTTGTGATGTTACCCGCAGTAGTGGTGCTGCGGTAGCGTTGTCGCCTCACAGCAAGACGTTGTCCCGTTCGATTCTCAGCTAGAGCATCTTCTGTGTGGAGGCATGCGTGAATGGGCGTACCTTCGTTGAAGGTTGTGCGTCAGGGCTGGTAACTCGGCACGTAAAAATCCACTACCAAACATTAGCGGACCGGAGTTCCGCTGTGGCGACCCCTAACTCGGTTAAGCCGAAAGACACAACAACAACTTGCTGTTGTAATGTTGCCCTGACTCACTGCAAGGATATCATATTGCTTATGCAAATGTGCCACTATGGAAGGAAGACTGTGACTTGGCATGGTTAACCAGTTCTCACCCAAGTATGCCTGAAGCAACTGGTACTGTCTGTGAATTTGCTGTATGCTGGATATGGGTTACTTACCTTTACTATCACAGATAGATCACAATGATGTGCAACAGTATTTATATATTGCTGACTTTTCGTACATGCTGTCAGAACATGTTAAGGTGAGATTTCCAAAGCCCCCTCCACCCTGTCTCCCACTCTGCAACTCCACCCCACATTGATTAACTTTCCATATTACACCCCCTTCTGCAAATTACTGGATCTGCCACTGCATTCAGTTGCTGCCTGATTTTTTTCTACTTCTGGTTTGGTTTCCATTCCCACTTGACACTGATATGCTTCTGCTAAACTAAGCAGGGATGGCATCTTAGATTTGTTCTTTTCATGTTTCAAAACGTTTACTATGTTTGGGTCTGATGAGGTCAGCAGATACGTATGCAGTCCTGTGACTGCAGATCTATGCATGTGATGAACTTCGAGGAAGACCAAATCTCCTTCAGAACAAGGAATATATAATCTTGGTATACACTGATTTTTGTATATCATTTGATAAGAGTGATTCATTTTTCTTGTTTTAATGTCCATCTGATTCAGTGCTTTTTGGGACCAGTCAGTCTCCCCAAAACTGTAAGTTAGAACAGGAAGAACAGTTTTGGTTTATAGCTTAGACTTTGCTCTGTGATGTCAGGGCTGTTTTCAGTATTAATTTTAGTCTTTTAAAATATTATTTACTGAGTTTTGTTCACATTTGCTCAATGTTTTATTGTCAGTCTTTCACCTGTTCCCAACCATTTATACACCCTCCTGCTCAAGTTCCTTTACATCAAATTCCTGTCTCTGACTGATATTTTCTTTGTGCTGCAGATTTCCTGCTTTAAATGTTGCTTTTGCACATTTATGAAGACCAGATGACATTCTTATATCATCTGAGAAAATTTGACCACTTCCAGTTGAGCTTTCAGCTCCTTGTCTGATGGACTATACAGTTTTAAATCATCCACAAAAAGAAGATAAGTCTTTAGAATTTGTTGTTGTCTGGAAGCCATATTGTTACCACGATGTAATCTGTTAAGTAGACAGCTTAATGGGTTAAAGGCAAGACAAAAGAGCAGCAGTGACAGAGAGTCATATCCCCTTTTACATTTTTATCCCTGGGATAATAATGTGTCCTTTATCGTGGTTTAGCTGCAAAGTGGTTTGCTACTATTTCATGGTGAATGCAATGTAATTGATCAATGTAGGGTGTATCTTGTACAGCTGTAAACACTCCTTTTTCCATTAATGTGGATTGCTGTCAAATTCTTTTTTGTACATCTTTCCATGCCATAGATAGATTATTCCTCTTTTTACAATTCTCCATTATGACTTTATTTAACAATAGATGATCTTTTGTTCCATTTGACTTTCTTTTGTTACCCTTTTGTTCTACTGCCATGATTGAGTTTTCTTCTAAATGACTATAAAATCTTGTCAGCTTCAGTTCCAGTGTATAAGGTTTATATAGTGTCGGAAGGCAAGTTATTGGTCTGTAATTATTAGGATAGCTTACAGGTTCACTCTTAAGGAAGAATATAATTTTTCCTGCTGTTAACCAGGTTGGTGTCTGTTCGGGATGCATATATGAGTAGTTCTTACTCGGGGCTAAATCTTTGTGTAAAGGTGTTAATACTTTTAGCCAAAAGTTGGGTACAGCTTCTGGTCATAGGGTTTTCTAGTTAGCAGCTTTTCTTAATTTTGTTTTAGTTTCTCTGGCTGTTAATTCATCCCATTTCGTATCCTGTACATTTGAACTTCTTACAGTATCTTTTACATCTTCTATACATTCAGCATCTTTGTTATGTGCCTGTTTCTTCTTTTTTGTGTTGTTTCTGTTCCTTTTGCTTTGTTTCCCAGTTCACAATAAGTACGTTTTTATGTCATCAATGAGTTACTAATTTTGCATTTTTCCTTTATATTTATCTGCACATCTTCTAAGTTTTTTCTGTCTGTGCTGATATCTTTAGTTTATTATTTGCAATAGTGTACAATAGATCCTGGTCTGTTCTAATACTGCTCGTTGCTTTTACCACGTCTGTCTTTCTGAGTATTTTTGCTGATATTGTTCCCTCTTCTGTACTCCCTAACAGCGACACTTGTCTTAATTGCTTCACAGTTTTCTCTTTTCAATGTTTTTGCTTCATAGTTTTTTCTATTCGATACTTTCATGATGGCATTTGATTTCTACCCTTCCTTTCCTTTCTTGTCCTGTATTTTTGTGGTAAGATTTTTATCTGTTATTAATTTTATTGTACAGTAATATATTCAGTCTGTATTACATGAATTTCTGTTAATAGTATCGATTACTGTATTCATTTGTTTTATTAGACTTCTAACATTCTGGGTCTTACTGACTTTTTGTAATCAAATTCTTTCATCAATCTTAATATGTCTATTCATCTCTGTTAAGTCAAGCAACCCTTCAGGTAGATCTTTTTCTTGTAAACTAAGGGAACAGTCTTTATTCTCTGTTTCCTGAAGGCATTCTACAGAAAGCTCCCGAACATCTTCTGTGACATATTCTCTTCAGTTGCATCCAGTGTCATCTGTTGCTTTTTCATATGGGAACTCACTGGCCCATTAGTACTCACCATTGATTGTGTCAGAGTTGCCACCGTTTCCTGTTCAGTGTGTGTGTGTGTGTGTGTGTGTGTGTGTGTGTGTGTGTGTGTGTGTGTGTGTATATATATATATATATATATATATATATATATATATATATATATATGTGTGTGTGTTATTTATGTATATATATATATATATATATATATATATATATATATATATATAGGGGAGGGCTACAAAATCCTGAGACCAAACTTTTGAAACTTCAAAATACTGAATCTCATAATACTGAAAACACACAGGATACCAACACTTACTGTATTCCAGCACAACTACATACAGAAACATATTGCCCTTCAACTATAAGCAGGGGGGCAAGCCACCCTGCACCCCCCAGTACCACCTGCTACTTAAATATATCAATTCCGAGATTACACTTCACTGCACTAAGTGCAATCTCAGAGTTGATATATTTAAGTAGCAGGTGGTGTGGGAGGCGTAGGGGGGTTTGCCCCCCTGCTTATACTTGGAGAAGAGTAATATGGTTTGTCTTTTATTTGTTTCTGTATGTATGTGTGCTGGAATATAGTAAGTGTTGGTATCCTGTGTGTTTTCAGTATTATGAGATTCAGTATTTTGGACTATCAAGATTTTGGGTTTCAGGATTTTATAGTGTGTGTGTATAAATATATATAAACATTTAAACATGTACATACATGTATATGTGTGTGTGTTGGTGTGTGTATATATATATATATATATATATATATATATATATATATATATAAAATATACATATATGTATATATATATATATATATATATATCTATATATATATATATATATATATATATACACACACACACACACACACACATATATATATATATATATATATATATATATATAGATGCACATATATGTGTATTTATATATATATATATATATATGTGTGTGTATGTGTGTATATATATATATATATATATATATATATACACACACATATGTATATGTATATATATATATATATGTGTGTGTGTGTGTATATATGTGTATATATATATATATATATATATGTGTGTGTGTGGGATTGTGTGTGTGTGTGTGTGTGTGTGTGTGTGTGTGTATATATATATATATATATATATATATATATATATATATATGTGTATAGACATATAGAGTCAGTTCCCTCTGTTTCGCTTGTGTGGGTTGGACCATCGTTGTTCATAACATGGTTAGGTTTATACTGATATTTTACATCACATATTTTCATCTGTCATGTGACCTACATGGAAAGATTCTGCCCTTGAGTCTTGAGTTTTTACGGTGGTGCAGCGGTTAGCGTTGCCGCCTCACAGCAAAGGTTCTCTGGTTCGATCCTTGGCTGGGGTGCCTTCAGTGCGGAGTCTGCATGTCCTCCCTGTGGTCGTGTGGGTTTCCTCCGGGTGCTCCGGTTTCCTCCCACATCCCAAAGACATGCTGTAGGTGGATTGGACACACTAAATTAGAAGTAATGTATGTGCTGTTCCTCTCCCTGTGGAGGTGGAATGAGTTATTTTTTTATGTATAGTTTCTTGGCGTCTTTGAATTTTAGGCTTGATTTGGTAGTGTGCTGGTGTGGATTGGCATCAGTGTTTTGTCTCTTGGTGTGAGATAAGCAAGTTGGACACATTGGGTTCATATTATGTTGTCGAATGACAACAATGTCAAACGGTCAGAAGAGCGAAACTGCCAAATATTGAAACTTTTATTGTGGGGGGGGGGCTGCACCCCCCCACACCCCCCGCTAAATATATATACCAACTCAGAGATCACACTACAGTGAGGAAAGGGCAAATATTCCAATCTTCACTCTACTGCGATCCCACAATCCGAACTTTAATATGCGTTGGTTTCACATTCTGAGCATTCGACATTGTTGTCATTCGACAACATAATAGGAACCCGGACACATCCATGGTATGTTTTATGACTTGGAGGGACCGTCTGCTCAAGTATGACATTTCTAGGATTATGGATCGAATACTGTTCTCTTCATATACTCCTTACTGGTGGATCTCTTCAAGACAGTCACCAAAGCCCTAGACAAGGGCAAATCTGTGCATACGGCCTACCTACACTTAGCCAAGGCCTTTGACAAAATCCCTCATTCTGGCATCATTGATTAACGCACCCAGCTGGGTATCATCCCATATATTGTTAGACGGGTTGCAAACTGGCACACTGATAGAACTCATATGCTCAAAATAGGGGACTCCACCTCCTCCAGCAGACCTGTAATCAGTAGTGTTCCACAGGGATCGGTTCTGTTTGGAATCTACTTCTCCGAAGTACAGACTAAAACTAAAGGACTGTTGCTGACAAAGTTTGCTGATGACTGCAAACTGGGAGCAGTCATTGAAACCCCTAGCGATGTTAACATCCAGCAAGAAGGACTTATGCAGACTAATGACTGGTGCTAAAGTCATGGTCTTAAACTTAATGCAAAAAAATGCATTATCCTCCCCTTCTACAAGGGTGATGTTCCTGCAAACTGCCACATCAATAGCAATACCCTAAGCACACAGCCAGTGTTGAGAGATCTGGATACACAGGTTGACAACAAGCTTAACTTTGATCACCATGTCTCCACAGTGGTAAGAATGGCATTTTATATTGCTCATCTCATAAGTAATGGCATTGCCTCCAGAAAAAGAGGTTATAATCCCTCAGTACTTTTCCCCTCGTTAGGCCAGTAATAGAGTACAATGCTGCCTTTGGTATCTTCCTTTCCAAACACCTGCAGAAATTGGAGAGACCACAAAGGTTCCTTACAAAGAAAATTCAGGGTCTAGAAGATCTATCTTATGGGGACAGACTGGAATCATTGTCACTTTACACTGTGTCATGCAAACTGCTCAGAGGCGACCTGTGCCTTGCATGTAGAGCAATCTCTGACCCAGCTTTAATGGAAATGCTACACATTCACAAGTCAAATGGCACACGGGTCACTCACTCAAAGGACCCTAACCTGGT
Organism: Protopterus annectens; assembly: GCF_019279795.1. Lineage (NCBI taxonomy): Eukaryota > Metazoa > Chordata > Ceratodontiformes > Protopteridae > Protopterus > Protopterus annectens. The sequence continues at coordinate 401,819,644 of NC_056750.1, read as the reverse complement.
ATGTTACATTAATAGAACTTGCTGGAGAGACAGATTTGTTTCACAGTGGTTGCCCAACCTTTGGAACAAAGCCCCTTATTGGCCCTATTTAAACATAATTTTGGACGACTGGATGGGCAACCGGAAATTCACCCCTGGGGTTCCACCTGTGTCCCTCTTAGACAGGGGCAGTAGGTGTTGATTTTAGTGCTTGCCTGAACCAGGCATCCTTGGGAACATGAGTTGAACATGGCTAGGCTTGTAAGGGCTCTGAAACCATTAGCCTAGTAATCTCCTATGATACAATGTCTTTACATCTGACTCTTGCAAGTAAATGGAATGAGTCAGCTAATGGGCTTTTGCCTTGAAAGGGATATTTCAGCACTAACAAGAAATGAATTAGCTGAAGGCCTCTTGCTTCAAAGTGGAATAGCCCTTGCTCTGATAAGGAGCAAATAGTCTTGGGCTGTGTCGCTGAAGAGGAATTAATTGTTTTGGAGAGTGATTGAAAGAGAGACTTGATGGCTGTGTAGGGTGGGGACCCAAAATGTTTATTAAAAAAAAAAAAAGAAAAAAAAAAAGATGTAAATAAAGGTCTCAGTAGTCAAAGTAGGACTCATCAAGCACAGTGCTGATTTGGTGTTAAATTTTAGATGTAATTCAAATGCCAGAGCAACTGTTTGGAGTAACTCAATGGTGTGAGCATAACATTTAACATAGATTACATACCCCAGGATTCAGCAAGCTCTGCATGGTGTGCAGGAATAGTGCATGAGCTGCTGTATGCAATATGGCCAACGAGCGATCCAGGAACGAGCTCCCGGGACATGCACGAGTGCTCCTACACAATTCCTGCATGGATGTAGCTCCTGTATACTAATTACCCCATTTGCAGGTGAAAACCATGCAAATGAGGTGAATTAGCGACCCAGGAAGCAGGGAGGCATCTGTGCAGGACAGGACAAGTGGTTTTATTTATTTATTTATTTTTTTTTACTGTTGTACTACTTGAAGACCTTAGCATGGACAGCAAAGTATGTTACGTTTTTCAGATTACTGTAGTAAATGTTTTGTTTGAGAGTTGCATTAATCAATTATTGTGTATTTCAAACACCTAACTGCTATAAGAAATGGCATAAACAACTGAAATAGTACACAAATAAACATTTCTATGTATGCAGACTTGTGTGTGGTATCATGTCCTTTGCATTGTGTGTGGGTATATGTTTCATGCAATAATTCTCATTTGTGGAAAAGAATCAAACACTGGCCATTTTAAAAGGTGGCAACTGTAGGAACAATGGCTGTTTGATATGCTGTGCACCCTCTATATATACTTTTCTTATACATATCTGTAAGTAGTAATATATTTATATGTGTATGTATATGTATTTACATATATATATATATTGGGCTGATAGCCTAGTACCTACCTATGAAAATGGTGAAAAAGGGGGCATGCAGAAGAAACACAATAGGGAAAGTAGCTAGGGATGTGCAGGACAAGTGTAGGGAAGGTCCGTAGCTGTCCAGTTCTTCTACAGCAACAGCTGTGCATATGTACTTAATTTGGAGATAGATTTGGACACTCAAGCCCCTGAGAGAGGGGTGAGGACAGCAATAATGTGTTGTGAAGCCAATTAGACCAGATTATATGTGTCCAGTGGACACATGTGCGAAATGGGCAGCTATGTATGGGGCAAAATTTTTTGAGGGGAACAGCTTGCCTTTTTTTTTTTTTTAAGGTGAGATTGGGTTGTTGGGGAAGGATAGTAGGTATATTTGGGGAGGTAGGTTGGGTAGGAAAACAGACAAGACAGCATACAGAGGAGGTATATTACACGTGGGGGTAAACACCTTGGATAGGGAGAGGTGTTTGGAAATGGGAAGCCCATGAGCCTCCAAATGGAAACAGTGGGACTGAGGTCCCCACCCATGGGCAGTCACCACTGCACCTTCATGGCCCCAAAGGTGGCTGTGCTGGGGGCTGAGCAGGAGGGGCAGGCTGACCTTCTAAATGTGCCACACTGCCCTCAAGCTGGCTTACAGATCTCCAAACTCCCTTCGGAGCTCGCTATGCACCAATCCCCAGACCTGACTTTGGGTGACAGGATGCTGTCCACACCCGCTCCCAAGAGGGGGACGAGCCCCATCCCCCTGGGTCTGTTCCACCCAAAGGTGGTGCAGGACCAGCGGACGAGGAGGTCCCGGGGTGGGTCCCAGGTGTGCTGGGGCCCAGTGCCACTGCCAGATGAGGTGGGAGAGGTTGGTCCACTGGGACTGACCTTTCCATATGTGCTATGGTGTTGCACTTTTAAAACATACGTGGGTTAGTAATAGTCAACAGAATCCAGGATTAGTTATACAGCATGCATAGATATTCCCAATAACCCAAAACACCAGATATGGAGCAGTTGCATAGCAAACGGAACACATGCATATATGGAACCACACTGGCCATTACAATGGCATGCAGGTTACATTGATAGCAACAAGGCCACCAATGATAGTATTTCAGCATGGAACATTAATAGAAATACATTTCAATATTTATTGAACAATAGGACATATGTCCCAACAGCAGGTTTGGTGTAAACATACCCATTGATTTGTGGATTTAGATTATTATTGCAGGTGTGGGGGGGGGGGTCAGTTAACAACTTATATATCCTTGTAGTACTCACAACTTTAATGGTCATTGCTCTAATCATTAAGGTACAGATATTATTACAATACCCTATGGCATTGGTTTGGGCAGTGGTATGTTTGTACACAGTGTGTACTTCAACAAATCCTTACCTCTCTTACCTGGTAGACCTGTGGAGGGAATGTTTTGTTAACACTACCTGACTGTTTTTACACATATTCCCAGATTCAAAGTTAATATTATGCACATACTTCTCAATATCTTAATGTACACACACTGGACAAAGCTTGACAACATGGGGGTAAACTTAGGGACATGTTTTGAATATTGCTGTCATAAACTTGGAGAGTTGCATGAGTGACAGGATTTGTTTTAATTTGCATTTTCTGAAGGCTTTGAGGTCTGAAAATCAAATGTATGCCATTATTTCATGACTACAATTCTGAGATCATCCCACTGATTTGCCAGGGGGACAGAGGAACGTGCAGAAAATATGAGCCAATTATCTGGACATTCTGAATAATCTGTACAGTTAAGAGGTATGATTATGCATACAGCTTACTACTAGTCCCAGAATTCGAGCCATGGCTGTGTCTGCTAAAAATACAACAATTTAAGTCGCAGCAGAGTGTGCTATTTGGATATTGCTGTCTATCTCTGTAGTGTTTTCTGTCTAAGTCTCTCTTGGTTGTACAGTTTGACCTTGTAATTACAGCCATCTTACACAGACATTCCTACTCATATTTTTATGTAGCAAAGTGTGAAAAACAGTGGTTGACACAACAGTACTATTCTAATATCAGATGTTACTGAATGCTACATGTCAGGCCATACTATACCAGAGTAAATACTACCAGTCCAGGATTTACATGTTTATTGGCAGGCACAGTTTCCTTATCTAACAGACCTGTGGAGGGAATGTTTGTTTACACTACCTGACTGTTTCTATACATATTCCCAGATTCCAGTTAATATTTTGCACATACTTCTCATTCTCTTAATGCACACACTCTGGACAAAGCTTGACAACATGGGAGAGGGGGTACAAATAGGGACATGTTTTGATAATTGCTCTCATAAACCTGGTGAGTTGCATGAGTGACAGAATTTGTTTTAATATACATTTTCTGAAGGTTTTGAGGTCTGAAAATCAAATGTATATCATTATTTTGTGACTAGAATTCTGAGATCATCCCACTGATTTGCCAGGGGGACAGAGGAACAGGCAGAAAATATGAGCCAATTATCTGGACATTCTGAAGAATCTGTACAGTTGAGAGGTATGTTTATGCATACAGCTTACTACCACTCCCAGGATTCAAACCATGGCTGTGTCTGCTAAAAATACAACAATTTAAGTCACAGTAGAGTGTGCTATTTGGATATTGCTGTCTATCTCTTCAGTGCTTTCAGTCTAAGTCTGTCTTGGTTGTACAATCTGATTTTGTACTTACAACAGTCTTATACAGACATTCCTAGACATTTTTTTATGTAGCACATTGTGGGTAACAGTGGTTAATACAACGTTACTATTCAGAGAATGCACAAATAAATGCTATACAATGCCAGAGTAAACACAACCAGTCCAGGATTTAGAGATTTATTGCCAGGCAGTTAAAGTTTTATTTAAATATGACCTATATGGGACTATTACTGTCATATTGTCTGGTTTATTCAGTACAACACATACAACAGTTTGTATACTGCCAGATGACTTTCTACTACTTTATATTTATTTGGTATGACTACTACAAGCAGGATTGTCACTCACCAGCCTAGCGACACAGCCTTTTCAGCCTACTTCATGGACTTCCTAATTCACAGCCCGCTCAGCTGCAGATGTAAAGGAAATAGAGACATATTTAGGCATACCTATCCATCACATATACATACTGGACTTTAGTAAACAGTAATGGTATGACTGCTTACACACTGCTGGGACATCACCCCTCTGCCTTGCTTCTTGGACCCACTTGTCCAAGACCTCCCTCTTTCTCTACTTCAAGTTGGCATAGTGGTGCCTGACCTGCTAACCAGTCCGTGGGATACCAGTGGCACTGGTGAGATCATGGGCGAGACGGTCTCAGGCTTCCACTTTACATTGGGACCCTCAGTACTGGCCCTGCAGCAGTCTCTCATCATGTTTTTTTACCAGGCGTCCTACCATGAACTTGGACTCCTGTATGCCCCAGCGCTGCGCCCGGAAGCACAATCCCTCTCCAACTCCAGCCATCCTGCCTACAGTGGGAAGCTGCAACCAGCTATGAGCTGTATTCCTGCCTGTGGGGTTTAAATATGGCAGATTTCCCACCCTTTGCCATGATTGGACGGGTTTGAATATGCTGAGCTAAGCTAAGCTACGGGCAAACCTGCTTAGCTAAGGTTGGCATTGCTTAAAGGGATAGGTTCAGCACTGCATACCAGTGGGTAAATCCACTTAGCTGGGCTATTCATTGTTTAGCAGTCATATACACAATGCTTACACCTAGTAAGCAGAGCTGTGCAATGCTTAGCATTGCTTATTTTTCATTTTATAGACTATCTGCTGTATGACATTGATTCGTCATTCATTACATATTATAAATGTGTTTACTGTCCCTGACATCCCCTAATGTGCTTTCATTACATTTATTCATGTGTGACTATGGGGCACTTGTGTTTATATGGGGATTTCACAACTTAATTAAACTGAAACCTCACATCTGGAACTAATGCAGTCCTCCGGTTAACAAATGTATGTTATTTAGTAGGTAATACTAAAAAAATTGTTTATGTACTGCTTTCACATGTAAAATGTGAATTGGTTACAGTGGGGATCGAAACGGGAATGGCTGCTTGCAAAGTGTATGCTCTAACCACTACACTATTGCAATACTGCTTACGTTGGATGTCTCTCGCTATTTAACTTCTTGTGCTGTTTAAGCTGGACTAAGCGTAGCTAAGTAACAGGCACGCCCAAGCAGCTATGCTTAAACTTTATCGCATTTATAAAAAAAAAAAAAAAAAAGTTTTGTTGTGTTATTTTAGCTATACCCTTCAGAATATCCCTGCTAATGCTAAACCTGTTATTTTATCAGCTTTCTGCTTTGTGGGACAATTGTCCCTTTTGGCTTTGTCCACATTACTTACTCTGGTTGGGAGGTGTGCTCTATGTGCTTATGCTGCCTGTGTTATCCTAATAACATTTGGCTTGGTAGCATACCTCTCAACCTCTTATTGCAAAATATCTGAACAAAGCCTACAATGATGGGGGGACAAATAAGGGCGAATTTTAAATATTGCTCTTACAAACTTAAAAAGTTGATAGAATAATAGATTTTACATTAGCATGAATTTACATTAGAATGAATTTTCTGACTGATGTGTGGAGTCTTAAACTCAAATGTTTTGTCATTATTTAATGACTTCAATCCTCAGGTATTTGCCAGACAGGTACACATTTTAGGGGGAACACACCAAAAATATGAGGCAAACATCTAGGCATTCTGCGAAAATCTGTACAGTTGAGAGGTATGCTTGGTAGGGACGATTGTCCCTTATGCCTTTGACCACTGATTATTGTTTTCCTGATGGGTTAGGGGTGTTATGGGCATTCTCGCTCATTTTTAATTGCCAAAAGACAATTCTGGAGTGCAGGGGTGTGTGTATTTTGAGAGCTCTGCTCTCAGGCACACCCCCTGCACTCGTACACAGCTCTGTGTCTGTTTAACAGCAAAGGTAGCACAACTTCATGAATATGCAAGACGCGCTGCTGTTCTGTACAGGAACAGTCCCTGCCGTGCAGGAATAACTTATTACTGCACGGCTGCTTGCTGAATCCTGTTGATACTGTATGCATGGATATGCCCACGCACACTAAGGCAGTATATTACAGGTTTTAGAAGTGAGTCACTGTGCGTTGTGGTGTATGTTTCCACACTTAATGTAATATAGTATAATGCAGTCATTGCCCTGCATTAAAAACCGTTATTGAGGCAAAGAAGCAGTGTTGTAAATGTGTAACAACTGTTCAGGCAAGTCTTCAACTCTTGTTCCGTATACCGCATAGCTATACACATTCTGGCATTTAGCCTAGAGGATTAAGTAAAGCTCTGAGCTGTCAATGAGCTGCTTTCTGTAGTCAAAGTTTTTTTTTTTTCTTCTACCTCCCTTTGCATACTATACGCATCTTTTGAAAGTCACTTGACAAAAAACTGATCCCAGATCCCTCTGAAAAGGGACACTTGTATCCTGTTAACTAAAGTATATTTTTATTTATTTTCTTTTATACACACAAAAAAATAGCAAAATTTTAGATGCTAGAATTTGATATGCTAGAAAGAGGTGGATATCATTTCAACAGTGTTTTAGTAATACATATCACTAAATCTGGTTAAGGTTGTTATAAAATATGCATATGAAGTTCACATTAGAAGTGATGCAAGGTAGGTGCTGCATGCAATCGGCATAGACAGGTAGGTATTTGGTACTGAGTTAACCAACCCATGTGTTTCTAAGAGGCGTTTTTATTTTAGCCTGTCTCTGAGGCACAAAGACATGGAGCCCTGACTGCAAGCCTACACCCGGCTTCAGTTATTGGCCCCAGTACTGGAGGAGCAAAGTGGGGGGGATGAATGAGCATGACCTACTCGCTTATCCTGGGAGGGTTGGGTTTGCATACATCAGGGGAGCACACAGGGCAGTGCCATTTCCCTGAAAATTTCCCTGGGTGAGACTGAGGAAACAGGCACTCATGCTGTGATGAGAGGGGCTGGACTGTTTGGAGGGAATACCCCTTGCAGAACTGAGGGGACATCCTCTGCAGTCAGTCAAGTGCATGCTCCCTTGGTGCTTAGGTCAGCATGTGCACTGTTAAGGCCCGGTGGGTAAAGAAAAACTTGAAACCACCCAAAACACCCTATTAGTTGGCTTAGAAGGGAATGAATGGGCTGATAGACTGAGAGAGGGCTTGATGATTAGTAGCAGCATGGGCAAAAACTGCGGGAAAATAAAAAAAATGACTTATTTTAATAATGTAATCTGTCTCTTTCATACATAATGTTAGAAAAGAGATGATTCTATATGAATATGACTTCTGTGGTCGAGTTCCTAAGGAGATGCTGTTTCTATATTACTATATTGCATGAATAATCCTTACAGTGTAACTACCTGTAGGCACTAAATCTCTGTGACATATTCCTATATCCTAGAACTTCATCAGCATTGCTCATCTTAGAATGGAGTCACAGCAGTTAAAAGCAATATTCTCACAGCAGATTCAGCATTTTCTGAATTGACTTGTGTATGTTTGTTTTTTTAAGTTCTGCTTGTCTGTTCTTTTCTTTTCTTTTTATGAGGTTAACTAAGAAGGATTTATATTTTTAGAGTGCAAATAGGTGTCTGTTTATGTAGTAATTATATTTGCTTTATTTCCTTATCATAATCTTCTTTTGGCTGTTCCCCTTAGGGGTCACCAAAGGGGATCATCTGTTTCCATTTCTTCCTCTCCTCTGCATCTTGCTCTGTCACACCAACCCACCTGCATGTCCTCTCTCACCACATCCATAAACCTTATCTTAGGCCTTCCTCTTTTCTTGTTACCTGGTAGCTTCATCCTTAGCATCTTTTTCCCAATATGCTCAGCATCCCTCCTCAGCACATGTCCAAACCAATGTAATCTTGGCTCTCTGGCTTTGTCTCCAAACCTTCCAACCTGGGCTGACCCTCTAATATACTTATTCCTAATTCTGTCCACCCTCGTCACACCCAGTGAAAATCTTAACATATTTAACTCTGCCACATCCAGCTCAAACTCCTGCCTTTTTCTCAATGCCACTGTCTCCAACCCATATAACATAGCTGTTCTCACTACCCTCTTGTAGACCTTCCCTTTCACTCTTACTGGTACTCTTCTGTCACAAATCACTCCTGCCACTCTTCTCCACCCATTCCATCCTGCCTGTACTCTCTTCTTCACCTCTCTTCCACACTCACCGTTACTCTGAACTATTAATCCCAAGTATTTAAACTCATCCACCTTCGCCATCTCTACTCCTTGCATCCTCTCCATTCCTCTATCCTCCCTCTCATTCACACACATATATTCTGTCTTAGTCCTGCTGACCTTTATTCCTCTTCTCTCTAGAGCATATCTCCATCTCTTCAGGGTCTCCTCCACCTGTTCCCTACTCTCACTACAGATCAGAATGTCATCTGCAAACATCATAGTCCAAGGAGACTCCTGCTTGATCTCGTCTGTCAACCTGTCCATCACCATTGCAAATAAGAAAGGGCTCAGAGCTGATCCTTGATGTAACCCCACCTCCACCTTAAACGCATCCATCACTCCCACCGCAGACCTCACGGCTGTCACATTACCCTTGTACATATCCTGTAGCACTCTTACATACTTCTGTGACACACCCGACTCTCTCATATAATACCACAACTCTTCTCTAGGCACCCTGACATATGCTTTCTCTAAGTCTACAAAAACACAATGCAACTCCTTCTGACATTCTCTGTACTTCTCCATCAACACTCTCAGAGCAAACATTGCATCTGTAGTGCTCTTTCCCGGCATGAAACCATATTGCTGATCACTAATCATCACATCCTTTCTTAACCTAGCTTCCACTACTCTTTCCCATAACTTCATGCTGTGACTGATCAATTTAATCCATCTGTAGTTACTACAGCTCTGCACATCACCCTTATTCTTAAAAATCGGTACCAAAAGACTTTTTCCCCATTCCTCAGGCATCCTTTCACTTTCCAAGATTTCATTAAACAATCTGGTTAAAAACTCCACTGCCATTTCACCTAAACACCTCCATGCTTCCTGGGCCAACAGCCTTTCCATTCTTCATCCTCTTCATATCTATCCTTACTCCTTGCTAATCCATTGTACTTCATGATTTACTATCCCCACATCATCCAGCCTTCTCTCCCTCTCATTCTCTTCATTCATCAACCCCTCAAAGTACTCTTTCCATCTCCTCAACACACACTCGCTTGTGAGTATGTTTCCCTCATTATCCTTTATCACCTTTACCTGCTGCACATCTTTCCTAGCTCAGTCCCTCTGTCTAGCCAATCGGTACAGGTCCTTTTCTCCCTCCTTAGTGTCCAACCTTTCATACAACTCTTCATATGCCTTATCCTTAGCCTTCGCCACCTCTCTCTTTGCCATGCACCTCATCTCCTTATACTCCTGTCTACTTTCTTCATCTCTCCGACAAGCCCACTTCTTCTTTGCCAACCTCTTTCTATGTATACTCTCCTGTACTTCCTCATTCCACCACCATGTCTCCTTGTCGTCCTTCCTCTGTCCAGATGTCATACCAAGCACCTTTCTAGCCGTCTCCCGTACTAGCTCTGCTGTAGTTACCCAGCTATTTGGTAACTCTTCACTGCCACCCAGTGCCTGTCTTAACACATCCCTGAACTTCACCTCACAATTACCCTTTTTCAATTTCCACCATTTGATCCTTGGTGCTGCCCTCACACTCCTCCTCCTTTTCTTGATCACCAGCGTCATCCTATGCTGCCTAACTACACTTTCCCCGGTCACCACTTTACAGTCTACAATCTCCTTCAAACTGGCCCTCCTACACAAGATATAATCCACCTGTGTGCATCTTCCTCCACTCTTGTATGTCACCCTATGCTCCTCCCTCTTGTTAAAATGCATATTCACCACAGCCATGTCCATCCTTTTCGCAAAATCCACTAACATCTGACCTTCTGCATTCCTTTGTTTAACACCATACCTACCCATCACTTCCTCATCCCCTCTGTTCCCTTCACCAACATGCCCATTGAAATCTGCTCCAATCACCACTCTCTCACCCTTGGGTACAGTCATCACCACTTCATCCAATTCACTCCAGAATTTTTCTTTCTCATCCATCGCACACCCAACTTGTGGATCATATGCACTAACAACATTCATCATTACACCATCAATTTCCAGCTTCATAAACATCACTCTATCCGACACTCTTTTACCTCCAAAACACTCTTAGCATACTGTTGCTTTATTTCCTTCTAATTTGATAAAATGCTAATGAAATATATGAAATGATGTGTTGGCAAAGCTACTGTTGTAAGTAATAGTGCTTTAGTAGGTGTTGTTTTTCATTGATCTTTCTGCTAATATATGGCCCAGGTTCAGAATACTGCTTTGAATAGTAAATTGTGGTCTTTGCAAGTTTTTGATTATGTTTTTAACTGGATGGTATAAATGAACTGCCCTGCACTGCACTTACAGTCCAGCTAATGATTTCCAGAACAGAGTGGCATTGAGATATAGTTTAAGCACTTCAGTTTTACAGTGTCCAGCTCCCAGACATTAGAAACATTTGAGAATTTTTGCACTTATGCAAGCCAAAATCAGATTTCATCATGTATAGAAGTTGAAAAATCTGTGTTCCATGTAATTTATTGCCTGCTGTAATGTAGAAGATATTTGTTTGACTATTTGATCAAGTCATGTATGCTGCTACATGGTTAAGAATGGGGTAGTAAGACTGTTGAATTATATTTTTTTCTTGCAGTGACATAACATTGATTTCTTCATGAGTCTTTAGTAAAGTCCACATATTACATAGTATTACAATATTTTTAAATAGCTACAAACTGCCTAATTAGCATCTTTCAGATCAAGCATTATTTTGTTCATCTTCTATTACAGTGGTATTGTTACTGTCTCTGTAATACTGATATTTTCACAGACTTGACTTGTGAAACGACTATAATAAAGCCTGTTAAAAGACAAGAAATACTTTTAAGTACTTTATTGTGTTTTTGGTTAAACCAAGTTCTTAAAGTATGACACTCTCTTGATAACACATTTCTCAAGACACACGTCATCTACATTGCTTCCTGTTCCATATGACACTGGTCTGTACTTGTACTGTGTGAAAATCCTGCTGCATACGAAATGGTAGAATGCAATATCAATAATCTGTAAAAACTTAAAGTGCAGGATCAAATAATTTGTTTTTCCATTGCTTGTGTAAAACCTCATTGTTAAGGGGTTTCTTAATCTAGTCACATACTTTTGTTTACTTTGAAATTAATTTCTAGCTATCTAGCATTGTCATGTATATACATGGTATAAGTAGGGCACCATAATGTTCAGAAGAGCTCAGCAATGTAGATAAGGACTACAAATTTGTTCTCATCTACTCGTGATCAGTGTTGACATGTTAGGTTTGGATGTATTTGTTTTGCATGACTGATGCTATCATGGTGCTGTACATACAATAAAACCAGCTGCACTATGAAAGGCGGACAAGTCAAATGGGAACACTTTGTATAGCTGAGCACCTGGACAGAATTTTTCTGCATGATTTCTGTTGTAAAACCTGACTTTCACTATATCTCTGCTGAAAGTATGCTGACAGTATGTTCATTTTAAAAGACTGCATTTTGCATCTTTAATTTTTCCACAGAATATGTTGAACTTTTTATTAACTGTCATTGAACCTGATCTTTATAGTCCTTGTCTTTCAAGCATATGTTTGATGACAGTCAGTACATAGACTGTTTTTATAGCAACAGAAGGTGTGAGATTTCATAGCTGATATATTAAAGTCAGGAATGAGCAGCTGATTAAAAAGAAATGCCAGATACTATAGATGCTTAGTGGGTGGTTCAGAAGTCATAAGTATTTTTCAGAGAAGTGCCTGAGATACACATTTCCTTTTCTATATTATGCAGCATCAGCTTTGGAGCAAGCTTCATAGATAAGGTATTTCATGCTTAGGGCTAATGAGTGGGGAAAAAGCAAAGAAAAAGGCCAGGCATAATCCAGAGACAGCAGAATACCATGGCCATTGATGAGAGAAGTCAGTACATTCTAAATGTGCTGGTAATATGTAGAACATATGCAGATGAGCAGCATAGCATGAATAACATTGTTAACAAAGATCTCACAACAGAGATAATGTGTGCCATATATAATGTCTGATACTTTGGTCAATTTCAGTGCAGCCGTCATGAAGGCTCATATAACAGTATTAAAGACTGCATTGTGATATTGCAAGCACCACAGTCCATAAGCCATCCACCTGAATACACTTAGGGCCACTTATGTACATATATACACACTGAAATGCATCCTTAGCTTCATCAATTGAACATGTAGTACGAATGTTCAAAACTACAAATGTGTGAGCAATTGGGTCTGTGATTATACATACATGAGTGAGTGTGTGTGGACATACATGTGTGTAGGTAATATAGTAAGTGTCCATCCCAAATGCTTAGATGTGATTAGTCAAACCTTCAAAACACTGAGTTATTAGTTTTCATAAAGGTAATAGAATGCAGAACATAGAATATATGCAAATGGGTACCATAGCAAGAAGTGATAATAAGATGTTGTTCATACAGTTGAATTAAAACACTCTGAAGCTTAGTTCTGAAATCCTGTCTGTGAAGTAGAGTACCCAATAGTCTCTGAGAACCCCTGACAGCTGTCAAAATATATGTTAAATGCTGTGGTTTGACAGCTTCATTGACAGCTGTTAAAATACTTGTCAAATGCCGTGGTGTGATAGCTGTTTTGATAACTGCCACAAGAACTTTTCAAACTGCAACAGTTAAAAGAAAGATTTTTAGCCAAATAAAACTAATTTTCATATTCTGTGCAAAACATCTCATTATAAAGGGTTCCCTTCAGAATGTCGAATTTCTGAAATCTCGAACTTCATATGGTCGAGACCATATAATCGAGGTTTCAGAATTTCGAAATTCTGAATGGAGATCTGCATACAGTGTGGAACTGGAGATTTCCCTTTTCCTTGCTGTAGTGCGATCTCGGAGTTGGTATATTTAAGTAGTGGGGGTGTGGGGAGTTCAGGGGGGCTTGCTCCCCTGCAGAAACGGTTATTTTTTGTTTTTTTCTTTTTTTGGATTTGTTTCAGAATTTCGAGCTTCTGAAACTTAGATCATATGGTCTCGACCATATGAAGTTCAAGATTTTAGAAGTTCGAGATTCTGAAGTGAATCCCATTATAAAGTACATTATAGAATAACACATATGCACGAGGACTCCCCTCCCATATCAGAGCTTCAGTTAAGGAAGTCATAGCAGTTCTTTCCAAGAACAGCACTAAATTGACCCATCAGATCTGACTTCATACAGACCCCTTTCAATTTTAAACCATGATTATGAAGTGTTTATATTTACCCTAGCTAAAAGAATGGCAAAGATGTTGCAAACATTAATAGATGTGGATCATTGTGGTTTTGTGGAGGGGAGACAAACATTTGACAACATTAATAGAACAATGATGATCTAGAAAAAAGCAGAATGTCAGAAAATATCATTCTAGTTGGTGGGTCTTGATGCAGAGAAAATTGTATTAATTAATATTTGTTTACTGGGGTAGTGCACTGATCAGTATTGACCAAGTTCAGGAACAGCCTGGGAGAAATACAAAACATGTCACAAACAAAAATACAGAAATTTAATCAATAACAGAGTAGTTCATACTAATTACATAGGGAAAAGAAGAGTATATACATTCCATTGAACAAGCATAGTGCAGTGTACAATCAGAGTATAATGTACAACATATACATTAGTTTCTAATGTAGGTCTATCTTCAGTGAATCTTGAGGGAGGAGAAGAGACTCAGAAAGGAGATAGATTTGGTGATATGTCCTGTGCTGAAGCAGGAGGATTTGGCCTGGATGTAGAAGTGCTTTTTGAGTTGCATTCTGAATTTGGAGTAAGTGTTGATTTCCTTAATGTTGATGGAGAGAGCTGGATATCGACAGCCTTGCAGCTGAATCATGTGGCTGTTATAATTCTGGATTTATTACGTAACAGAAGCAGTCTGTGCATCTGGCTGCCTTTGTTTAAGCAGCTATCTTATGCACAGCATGTAATTCAGTCCTTATGGTATAAGAAAATAAGTAACCAACCATTCAGCTGCAATAATTTGGTTAGTAGATTGCATCAAGCCTGAATTTGAGTGACTTGTTAAAGGTGGGAATAATAAGAGCACGAGATCCTTATAAGGAAATATCTCAGTGTTAGTGGCCTAACTGAGCATTTCAAACCAACGATGTTCTTCATCTCACATTGCTGCAGTCCTAACACTTGGGTAGTCCGCTGTCCCTCGGTCGGCCCGAATATCAGAGTATAAGGCTGACGTCGGTCAAGGCGCATTTGACTGACATCAGAACGTCAGGGTACAAATGCGCATGACCGACGTCATATCCTCAGTCATTTTTGCCGCATGGTCCGATGCAGAAGCAGTGTTGCAAGTGCCGTTCGGCGTTCTGAAATTTTTCGAATTCGGAGTTTCAGACCGAAGTCAGAGTTGGTTAAGTACCCCGTTGGGGAATATTTTGGTTTTTTCTTGCCTCAGTGGTTTACCGGATGTCAGAAAAAGTGAATAACTGTATTTCTTGTGGGAAACAGATACCGCATAGGGATTACCATAATTTGTGTATACCTTGTTTGGGACCTGAGCACGACGTTGTTGGGTGTCGCTTTTGTGCTAGGTTCAATAAACGCACTATAAAGCGAAGGTTGGATTGTGCCAGGTTGGTCTTTGGGAAGCGGTGCAATTACAATATGCCGTCGGATGCTCCGACGCCGGCTTCCTCAAAGAAGCGTAAGGACAAGGCAGTTAAACCTAGGTTAGAGGAGTCATCCGAACCGGACGCCGGTTCTTTAGAGGCGCCAGTGGAACCGGTGGTTCCGACGGAGGCCTCTCTGGAGTCCCAGGGAGAAACTTTGATTTTACAGGATGTGGCCTCCCAGGAGGCAGGTCAGGCTGTAGGGGCTTCTCAGATAACTTTACTCCCCTCCCTTCCTAAGGTGTCTAGGCCCTCTCTTTCTGCTTCCAAGGCTTCTCCTAGAGGCAGGTCTAGTTTAGCTTCTGTGGGTGTCACTCCTAGTTCTTCAGGTTCTGTGCCCAAGAAGCACATGCTTAAAATGGCAGAAGATTTAATTACTTTAATTAGAGGCTCTATGCCCCTCCTGATAAGAGGCCTAGGATGGAACCAGTGTTGGGGATTATGAGCAGGCTTCGGATGTGTCTGAGTCTTCGGCTGAAGACTTGCAGGAGTATTCTCATTATTCTGATTCTGATGTGGATGATTCTACTCCTTCTGCTTCTCCTCCTGAGGATTTTTCTTTTCAGAGACCCTTCACTCCATGAGAGAGCATTTTAAATGGGAAGGTCAGGACTTCTCTGACTCCAGGAAAAGGCTTAGGGAATTGTTGTTTTTACCCCAGCATAGGCCTTTGGCTATACCTCCTGTTCTGAATGTGGTGGAAGATGTGTTTGCAGAGGCTTCTCTTAATCCTGATTCTTTGCCTCCTGCTCCTGTTAAACCAGATAGGTATTACAGGGTGCCTGAAGCTCATAAGTATCTTTTAAGAGTCCTAGGGCAGACCCAGAAACTGTTAGCCAGGGGCCTAAGGGTGTTAAGGCTTCTGTTGTCAAGAATCCGGTTCCTGCAGATAAAGAGGCCAGGGCCTTGGATAGATGGGGAAAGAAAGTTTATACTTCTTCCACTCTAGCCATGAGAGCTTTGAATTGCCAGTTTCACATGTTGAAATACCAAAATTATCTCCTTTCACAGTTGAAATCTAAGGTTGATGCTCTGGCGGAAGGTATTGATTGTAAAGAGTTACAAGATTTAGTGCATGTTTCTGAACAGGTGGGTAAGCATTCTTTGCAATGTGGTTTTGATGCTGTACAGGCCTCGTCTAGGGTGGCTGCCACTGGGTCAGTTCTTCGCAGGCATGCCTGGCTGAGGGATCAAAATTTATCTGACCATGTTAAAACTAGGATTTTGGATGCCCCTTTGCAATCTGATGTCTTGTTTGGTTCTCCTGTTGAGGCAGTTTTAAAGAAAATGGAAGACAAGGCTAAGTCTATGCAGACTGTTAAAGATTTTTTGCAGGTTCAGCCTCCAAAGTTTAGTAGAAATTGGCCTACTAAGGGGTGGACGTATCCTTCTTATGATTCCCAGTCTAGGGGTAGATCTAGACGTGGCAGGGGCAGAGGTTAGGGCTCTTTCAGGCCTAGAACAGGGGGTTCTCCTGCACAGTCTTCGGGTGAGGGCAGGGGTCAGTCCTTTCGTAAACAGACCCAATGACCTACCTTTTCAGCTGCCAGAACCTTCTCGCCTGGCAGCACCTTTGGGAGGAAGGTTGGCACTTTTCAAAGAAAATTGGAGTTTGATTACCCAAGACAGATGGGTATTGGATATCATACATCACGGTTACAGGTTTTATTTCCATACCTTGCCTCCTTTCAAAGGCATGCCAGACATTCCTCCTCAACAAAGAATAGAGGCTCACAAGCAAATTTCTCTGTTACTCCAAATAGGGGCCATACAGCCGGTTCCTATGCCAGAAAGGGGCCTAGGATTTTATTCTCGCCTGTTCCTTGTACCAAAAAGGGGAACACGTGGAGACCAATTTTGGATTTATCTATCCTCAACACTTATCTGGACATTCCCAAGTTCAAAATGTTGACGTTACAACAGCTTTTACCTCTGCTGGGCAAGGATCACTGGATGGTAACTTTGGATCTCAAGGAGGCTTACCTTCATGTTCCTATCAGGCTAAGTTGCAGGAAGTATCTGCGTTTTCAGACTGGGACTTCTCACTATCAGTTCTCTGCATTGCCCTTTGGCTTATCTACTGCGTCCAGAGTATTTACGAAAGTTCTGGCTCCAGTGATAGCTTTCTTCAGGCTAAAAGGAATACAAATCTATCCTTATTTGGACGATTGCCTGATTCTGGCTCAAGGAAGGGACGAGCTTCTTCGTCATTTGGAATATGTGATAGCAGTGCTAAGATGCCTGGGGTATTCTGTGAACGAAATAAAGTCCAGTCTAGTACCCTCTCAAGACATGTGCTTTCTGGGTGTAAGACTGAATACAGCATCCCAGATGGCCTTTCTAACCCCGGACAAACAAAAGAATCTTTCTCTTTACTTCCATCATCTTTCTCTTCAGTCCGGGCTGACTGCAAGGACAGTCCTTCAAGCCTTAGGGTTCATGGCATCTTGTATTCTGGTGCTTCCCAATGCCAAACTGCATATGAGGAAGTTGCAGTGGTATCTCAAAAATGTATGGACACAGCACTGCCAGGATCTGGACACTGTCATTCAAATAATACCTTGCATTCAAAAGGAATTTTTGTGGTGGGCTCAGGAATGTCACCTAAACAAGGGACTCTCTGTGACCCGGCCAGAGGCGAGTCAGATTCTAACGACAGATGCCTCAGACAAAGCTTGGGGAGCTCATCTAAACGGAAAGTGGATACAAGACAAGTGGCCTGTCAGACTACTGCATCTACATATCAACTTGAAGGAGATGTTAGCAGTCCAGTTTGCATTAATAGCTTTCAAGGATTTGCTTCTTCCAGGGCAGGTGTTGATTCTAACAGACAACACAACTGTCATGTGGTACATCAACAAGCAAGGGGGAACACATTCTTATCCTCTGTGCAGGCAAGCAATGATTTTGTGGGAGACTGCTCTCAGTTTACAACTAAGTCTTCAGGCAAGGTTTCTGCCGGGAGCACAGAACTCCTTAGCAGATGTGTTAAGCAGACAAATCATGGATCCCCACGAGTGGAAACTGGATCTTCATGTATTTCAGAAATTGACAGTGTCCTGGGGAACTCCAGACATAGATCTGTTCGCTTCTCCACTAAACCACCAGCTGCCAAAGTTTTGCACGAAGAGGTTTCATCCCACAGCTTGGAAAGTGGATGCTCTTTCTTTCAGTTGGAAAAATCTTCATGTGTATGCCTTTCCACCTCTGCCTCTCCTCCCAAAGGTACTTCTGAAGGTCAGACAGGACAAGCCAAGGATGATTTTGATAGCTCCAGATTGGCCTCGACAGCACTGGTACCCATTACTGAGAAGTCTAGTACGGAAGCCTCCATCGCCTTTGCCTTTGATTCCACATCTGTTGTCCCAGGAGGACAGTAATTTGCTCAATGTCAAACTTCACTCTCTTCACCTAACAGCCTGGCATATTCTGTTTTAAACCATAGAGGGTCTCAACTTCCACAACAAGTTTTGAATGTGATTTTGGAAGCTAGAAGGCCTTGTACAAGGAAAGTGTACGCAGATAAATGGAAGAGATTTTTGTTTTGGAGTGCAGCTAAGGATTTGGATGTTTCTGAGCCTGATTTAAGTGTGGCTCTTCAATATCTTACTGAGTTATTGGACAAAGGTTTGTCCTTCTCTTCTATTAAGATTCATGCTGCAGCAATTTCAGCTCACTACGACTGTGACCCACCATTGTTTTCTCATCCTTTGTTCAAGCAATTTCTTAGAGGGGCAAAGAATATAAGACCCCACGAAGAGCTCCTACTCCTGCTTGGGATCTCAATTTTGTGTTGGAGAAACTCACTCTACAACCTTTTGAGCCTGCAGCTACTGCTGAGTTGAAATATTTGTCATGGAAGACTGCTTTTGTTGGCCATTACCTCTGCAAGAAGGGTTTCTGAATTGCAGGCCCTTATGGCAGTTGAGCCTTTCTTAATTTTCCATAAGGATAGGGTATCTTTACGTACTAATCCTTCCTTTATGCCTAAAGTGGTTTCTAGTGTGGCTTTAAACCAAACTATTCATTTGCCTACTTTTTATGCAAATCCCCAAAATAAAGGGGAAAAGATTTTGCACACTTTAGATGTACACAGGCAGTTGCGATATTATTTGGACAGAACTAAAGGGTTCAGACAATCTCAGCAGTTATTAGTTTCTTTTGCTTTGTGCTCTCAGGGCAAGCCCGTGTCAAAACAAACTATTTCTAAGTGGATTGGATTTTGCATTGCTTTCTGTTATTCCCATCATGACAAAGAGATTCCAGCTGGGATTAGACCTCATTCCACTAGGGCTACTGCTACTTCAACAGCTTTTTTTGAGGGGGGTGGCAACTAAGGATATTTTGGAGGCAGCCACTTGGAGTTCAGTGCATACCTTTTCTAGGCATTACCACCTTCCACTGTACTCTAAATCCAGGGCTGGTTTTGCCACTGCTGTGTTGCAGGGCATTTTGGCAGCTCCTGCTTCTTTATAGTTTAGCCATCCTCCCTTACCTCTGCTTTGGGATTCTACCCAAGTGTTAGGACTGCAGCAATGTGAGATGAAGAACATAGTACAGTTTTGTACCTACCATAAATGTAGATGTTCGAAGATCCACATTGCTGCAGACCAATTTACCCTCCCTCCTTCCGCTCTGTAGTTTGAGGTGGTTGTGTGGGTTGGGTTATCCATCTGAGGTATATTGTGTATATTGTATATATTGTATATATTGTACATATTTTTGGTATTAGGCTGGTTGGTTGTTTAGTTGTTGTCTATGGGTTTGGACCTTTCTTTTTAGGGTCTTCTGACATCTGGGGCAAGAAAAGACTGAGGATATGACGTCGGTCATGCGCATTTGTACCCTGACGTTCTGATGTCAGTCAAATGCGCCTTGACCGACGTCAGCCTTATACTCTGATATTCGGGCCGACCGAGGGACAGTGGACTACCCAAGTGTTAGGACTGCAGCAATGTGGATCTTCGAACATCTACATTTATGGTAGGTACAAAACTGTACTTTTGTGATTTTATTCCTACCTTTATTCCCCACAGTTGTGTAGAACATGTATTTGAAATGAAAAACCTACTAGATATGGATGGTTAAAGTTGACCTGGGCAACTGTACATTTATTTTTCTTATCTGTTATTCTGAGTTTATTAAAGTGCCTAGTATCTGAAACAGTTGCTGCTGTTTATAGCTTTTTTTTGTTTAAATCAGGAAAGTGCTTTTGGACGTAGAATTTTTTCTTGTTTCACCTGTAAACCAGCATTATTTGTTGTACTGTTTAGCCTAGAGAGTTTATTAAAAAAAAAAAAAAAAAAACATGGATCCCTATCAGTTAAGTGAGTTTTCAGAAACTCTAACTCCACATGGTCGAGACCATATAATCGAGTTTTTGAAAACTCGAAGCTTTTGAATGGAGATTACAGTAAAGCAAGGATCAGGAAATTTACCCTCTTCACTGTAGTGCGATCTCAGAGTTGGTGTATATAATTTGAAGGGGGTGTAGGGGCACAGGGAAAATGTAAAAAGGCAGATTGTTGTGTGTGTTTGTCTTTGTTTTGATGATCGAGTTTTATGAAACTTGATCTTATGGTCTCTTCAATATTTTTTTCGAATTTCTGGAAAGTCGATCATCTGACATAGACACATATATGGGTCTACTTCACTACACTGAAATAACACTTACCTGAATTGCAAATAACCGAGACAACAAAACTGAAACTACATTTTAACGAATGTGCACATCTCTGAAACAAATTCCCGGGAAAAGAACCACTTGGCCAACATAAAAAGTAAAGCAAATCTAAACATTTTAAACCCTCCTAAGTGGGGGGCTTTGCCCCACCCCCCATCATTATTATTGCTGAATGTTGTCATTCTTTAAAGTTTTTAAGTTATCATGTCTACTCTGAACTGTAGAAAATTATTAGTTAGTGGATCTGTTTTGTATAAAAAATGTATAACTAGATAGGTGGCTTGATAAATGTTCTAAGGTTACATTTGTAGGATCAGTATAGTATCCTAATGATGCTAAAGAAAGAAGGCGAGAAGACGACAACTAACATGGAAAGTTTTGGTAGGTACATAACTTCTTATTTTTCCATTATGTAACTACCGATGCTACATGCTGAATGTTTTATTGCTTAACTGCAAGGAAGGTGACTTGGTCCAGGCACAAGATCTGTTGTCTTTGCCATAGATAACTGCATCTCAAAATTGTTTTATGTGTTTCATGTCTATGGCATATCAGTACAGAGCAAATTTCAGAACATAAAGGGAATATTGAATGCCAATAGGGTATGATTAAAAGATTTAGTCAGAGTGCATTGAAAAGAGAAAAAAAATCTAAATAAATACAAGGTAATATATGCATAAAATACAGTGCATTTATAAATACCGTAAACTCTCAGTTAACCGGAACGCAAGCAACCAGCAAAAAAAAAAAAAATCGAAGAAATACAGTACAATTTTTTTATGTCTTGCACTTTCTGTTTTTCCCCCACAGAAACGTACCTTATGATGTTATGTTGTCCTATCTCATCTTCATTCTTGAAATATGGGTTCAGAACCGATCCTCGGTTCTGACTCTGCTGCATACTACAGCTTGAGAGCTTTCACTGGCTCGAGGCTACATCCTATCCCAGGATGCCTAGCGACTATTCCCCAGATCTTGTTTGCCACTTGCAGCTTCGGGATTGTTTTTCACTGGCTCAAGCCAAGTGAAGTTTGTTCTTCATACCTTATTACTAGTTTGGATAGTTTTTTGATAGTTTTTGGTAGAATGGGATTATTCAATTAGTTGAGTCTTCTCTTACTTAGTTTAGTTGTTGTTGTGATTGTTTGCTTAGTCTGTGTGGACCATCGTATTTCTTAGGCCTTCTATCCTCTGTTTTCCAAATCCGTTTAAGTTAGAGGATTCCCCTTTCTCTTCTGTAGCCCTTTTTAGTTATAGAGCTTTCCCCTTTTTCCCTTTTTTCTAGTAGGTCTCGCCATTTAACTTAGAGGCATCTCCTCAGGTTAGAGGAGTGCGTCGTTTAAATTAGAGACTCTCCTCTAACCCTCATTTATTTTCCCTTAAAAAAAAAAGAAAAAGTGTGTGCCTGGTATAGCTGTTCTTTTCCTTTTCTGGGTAGTCATTACCGGCTTGTGTGACATTGTTACTGTCTTTAATTTGTATTGGACATGTCTAAGGAGAAAAAACAATCTGGTTTTAAAGAGTGTGATTCCTGCACTCAGAAAATGTCCCTCACAGATGGACACACCAGTTGTGTCGACTGTTTGGGCCCCATCCACCTGGAGGTTTCCTGTTCCATTTGCCCTGCATTTAGTTCAAGGGTCCTGCAGGAACGGCAAAACAAATTGATTGTTAGCGGCTTATTGAAAGGGCCTTTTGAAGTGGCGGTTGAAGGGACTCAGGCCTCTAAACCTCTCGAATAATCAACCAAAACTTCTTCGGTTCCAGCATCTGAGCCATTGAAGAGACATGAGAAATCTGTACATTTGGATCCAAAATCCATCGGTTCCGAAAAGACTAGTTCTCCGTCGGTTCCACCTGGAGTGTTGGTCACCCTTATTGGATCCAGTTTGGTTGGTGCCACAGTCTTCTTCTTCTTCTACAGTCTGTGGCAGGTAGCCACACGTCCTCTACATATTCCTCTTGGTCGTCCAGGAGTCTCTCGGATGATGATGTCGAGCAGGTGGTTAGAAGGTTGCTTCATACACCAGCCCTTGCAAACATTCTCATGAGCCCAGCCTAGACAGTCATGGAGCCGACTTCAGTAACTCATTTACCTTCTCTTCCTCCTCTGACTGAACTGAGCTTGGAGCCAGAGTGCATGGAGGTGGTTGTGGTGGAACCTTTGGATCCCAAATCCCTGAAGTTTCGGGTACGACTTCTGCTCCGATCTCGTTGATGCTGTTGTCCATCAAGGGATCTGGGGGCTGAGAATTGGACTTTTTTTGGATCCGGCTCTTCTACTCGGGGCTTCAACGCAGGTGAGTTTGGCCCCTACATCGGCCTCTGAGACATCACCCTTGGTATAGGGGAGTTCTCCTGGTTCATCGGAGTCAAGCCTCTCTTGGGCCCAAGTCGTGATGCCTTTGAGGTGATGAGGAGTGTGCTCTCCCCTGAGACTGCTCCACCCTCAGCTCCAGCTACTCTTTCCCCAAAAGGGCCAGTGTCAACCTCTACATCATCCCTCTAGCACAAGTGTAGACAGCCTATACCCCAGGGCACCCCAATGGGTGAAACACTCTCTTCTGATACCACCCCAGAGCATCCCTCTGAGGAGGTACCTTGGAAGAGAACCTGTAAGAGGAAGCACATAAACTCCCCTGAGTCAGTCACATCAGATACAGACTTAGAGGATTCAGAAGGGTCCCCACGGTCACCCTCTGAGGATGTCTCTTTTTCAGACATCTTAGAAATCCTAAAACAGAGAGGTGACTGGAAGACCCTTTCCCCTTCTGAAGATGAGTCTGTATACCTGGAGGCATTCGGCTCTCGACCCTCCACCTCTTGGGTGTCTCCATCTTTCGACCAGCTCCTGGGGTTGTCAGTCGAAAGGTGTGGAGCTTTCCAGAGTCTGTGGAACCAGTTCTGTGGAGGTCCAATAAATTTATTACAGCTCCGGAGGACAAACAATTCTTGACTAAGGGTGTTCCAGTAGATGCTGTGGTGGTGGTGGAGGCCACCAAGAAAGAACTAGCTGAGACTTCATCTGTCCATCCGCCGAATAAAAAATCTCGTACGATGGACAGATATGGGAAGTGTATGTTTTCTTCAGCGGCCTTTACACTTCAGTCACTGAATTATTTGCCCCATTTTATAAGGGTTCAGAGGGATCTCCTCAAGGAGATGGGAGATGCTTTCCAAAGTGCGTCAGCTATAGGGTTACCTGACAAGGGTAACTCTTAGCTTGCTACCTTAAACTCCATAGTAAACCCCTCCATGCACCTCATGCACCTCATTTCATATGCAGCCAATGGTGCTAGTAGGGCAGCAGGCATAGGAATTACTCTAAGGAGACATTCCTGGATGCATCTTTGCGCATTTGGTGAACCCTTTAAGTCTTCCTTTATTAGCGCCCCTTTTGACGGCTCGTCTCTGTTTGGGCCAAAAGTGAAAGAGACCCTCACCAGATGCGAGCAAGAAGGCAAAACTCTAGCTGCCATGGGAGTACATTTTTCTGTCCCTACTAGACCATACCCCAAGGGTCAGAAGGGCGGTAAGATGTTGTTCCAAAAATCCCAAGGAGCTTCGGCAGATGCACGTGGTGAATTTTCCTCCAGGGGCAGAGGGGGAAATAACAATGGAAGATGCCATCCTCACGGCAGAGGGGGTCCACAGATCCAGGGTGACAGAGATACTTTCTCTGGGAGGCCCTTCCAGCACTCCTGAAAGGAGACCCACCTGTCCATCTCTGGAGGCAGTCGGGGGGGAGATTGTCACTGTACTCAAAAGCCTAGCTCAACATCTCACAAGACAGTTGGGTACAGTCGATCATATCCAGGGGCTACAACATTCCCTTTTCTTCCCCACGTCATCCAACAAAATCAATCCCAGACATTCTACCCAGTCAAAGGGATCAAGCAACCCTAGAGATTCAAAGGTTGCTAGGAAAAAGTGTCTTCCAAGAAGTCCCCACAGACCAAATCGGATCCGGAATTTACTCAAGGTTCTTTTTGGTTCCAAAGAAGACAGGGGATTGGAGGCCAGTTTTGGGTTTCATTAGACTAAACAAGTCTATAAAGAAAACAAAGTTCCAGATGGTAGCACTGCAGTCTATACTTCCTTTTCTGGGACAAGACAATTGGATGTGCTCCATAGATCTTCAGGATGCATACTACCATATAAAAATGGACAGGTGATCCAGGAGATAAATACGCTTCCGGGTGGGAGCCAGTCATTACCAATTCAGAGCTCTGACCTTTGGTCTCACTACAGCCCCCAGAGTATTTACCAAATGCATGGCAGTAGTCACAGCTCACCAGAGGCATCTAGGATTCTGGGTGTTTCCATACTTAGATGACTGGCTCCTGGCCGCCACCACCGAGCAGCTACTAAACAAGTCAAGGGACACCACCATCCATCTCTGCTCAGAGTTGGGCATTACCATAAATTACGAAAAATCTGCCTTGTTGCCATCTCAGCATATCACCTTTATAGGAGCAGAGTTGAACACAAAAGATATGATAGCAAAACTGCCGCATGAAAGAGTTCTAACATTATGCCGTCAGGTGTCTTTGGTGTTTAGAAGAAAGAAAATATAGGTGAAATTTGTCCTCAGTGTCTTAGGGTTGATGGCAGCGGCAATAACATTAGTCCCACTAGCTTGTCTGCACATGAGAATATTACAGTGGCTACTCTTTGCCCAGTGGTCCATGCAGGAGTTACCCATGTCACACAAGATCTTCATTACGGAAACCTGCAAGAGGGATCTACAATGGTAGTTACGGTCCACGTAGGTAACGATAGGCAGACTGTTTGTGCTTCCCCAACCAGTAGTCACAGTTACCATGGAAGCTTCCCAGATAGAGTGGGGCGGCATTATCTGGGACAGAGTGTCCAAGGAACATAGTAAGAACATGAGTACAACTAGCACATCAGTGTTCTGGAGATGAGAGCGATACTCCTAGCATTGCAAGCATTTCAGGACTCTCTTCCAGCAGGTACAATTGTGATTCAAACGGACAACATGTCCATAGTGTGGTACATCAACAAACAAGGCAGAACCAGATCTTACCTCCTCTGCAGAGAGGCTCAAAGAGTATGGCAATGGGTGATATCTTCTCAATGTTTTCTGGTGGCAACACACATCCCGGGGAAATCTAATGTGATAGCGGACAGGCTGAGCAGAGCTATTCTAATGCCAAATGAGTGGTCCCTGAAACTGGAAATTGCGGATTGAATTTTTCGCAAGAAGGGCAGCCTTGCTGCGACCCGCTACATCCATCAATACAAAATACAGCAACTACTTTGCCCTACTCCCCTCTCCGGGGGAGTCATCCAGGGATGCACTTGTTCACAGTTGGCCCCCAGGACTTCTTTATGCTTTACGCTTTCCCCCCTTGCCATTAATGTTCTGCAGAAAGCCAGATCGTTGGGTCACAGGCTAATTTTCATTGCTTCTTACTGGCTTCGTCAGATATGGTCCCCCTTCCTTTGGTCCTATCTTCTGGAGGAGCCTTTTATCCAAGACCCAGTTCTGGATCTGCTGACACATCAGTCAGGCAATCTCCATCCTTCCCTTCAAACCCTCAAGCTGACAGCTTGGTTACTCCACTTCCCATCTTAGCCAGGCTTCCAGAACTATCCTCAGCGGTGTAGTCTCATTGCACAAAAATTCTACAAGGAAACTTTATAGCAACACATGGAAGAGATTTTCTTATTGGGCTGACAAGAAACAAATAGATCCATTTTCAGCTCCTATTTCAGCTATCCTAGAATTCTTGGCAGAAATTTTTAATCAAGGTGCAGCTGCAGCCACAATTCAGGTGCAACTAGCTGCCATCTCTAACTTCCACATAGGAGATAGTGGATCCAATATTATGTCTCACAGATTATGCAATGCTTTCCTCAGGGGTACATTCCTTTTAAGACCTCCTATTAAAGAACCTCCTCCTCCTTGGGATCTAAATTTGGTTCTAGCTTCCTTGATGCTGCCTCCATTCGATCCAGCCTCCTCTTGTTCTCTGAAGTTTTTAACATGGAAAACAATCTTTTTAACAGCCATTACCTCTGCCGGGAGAGTTTCAGAATTGCAAGCTCTGTCTATTTGACCATCCTATTTGATTTTCCACAAGGACAGAGTCTCTGTCCGGACAAACCCTACCTTTTTACCAAAAGTATGCTCCAAATCTACTTAAATCAGTCTCTTGAGCTTCCCGTATTCTTTCCCAATCATGGCAACAAGGCAGAGTACAAACTCCACCAATTGGATGTGCATAGGCAGTTATGTTTTTATCTGCATAGAACAAAGGAATTCAGGAAATCTGATTAACTTTTTGTGTCATTCTCAAAAGCTAGAAAGGGAACATCAGTTTCTAAAGTTACCTTATCTAAATGGCTTACAGACACCATTATCTCAGTACTCTATACCTGCATCAAACTCCTCCCCCCAGGCTTACATCCACCCCAGAGGTAACAAATACACCTTGAACCTTAGGGCGCCATCTTTAAAGCCCTGCTCTCCCAGTCGGCTGCTGTGTGTTCCTGCTCTCAGCGTCCTATCCACCTAGTAAATACCCATGTGTGGTTGCTGTTACCTTATAACAATGCTTTTTCCTAGGAGTTAACTGTATCTACAGTATGTGCATTTATTGTTTAGCTGCATCTAAGTTTTAGAGCAATAACTATCCCACCATCACAAGGGATTAGATAGCTTATCTGGTTACCCTCGGATAGCTTAGGAAGCGTTCTTCTACAGCTGATAAAAGTTGTGATTCTAGGGTAGATCTAAATTCCTCTGTGATTAGCCTTGATTGAATGCTACTAATGTATGCTTTTGCCTGGTGATTTTTTAGCTGTTGTACTACTTTCCTACCTGCCTAGGTAGGGTATTGAAGCCTAGCACAATAATACTGTTTTGCAAGACTAATAAAGCTCTGAACTGTGGGATTTCACCATTTTTGAGTTAACTAACAGAGTTATGTGTGTTTTTGTGTTAATTGCTCTACAACTCCAAAACGACAACAAACCAGGAAAAAGAACGTGAGCCAGATGAACGATCCACCAGAATGCTAAAATAATTAGAAATCCACTTCACAACACGTAAATACGATCAACCACTGAAAAATTTATTTTAAGCAACAGAACGATCCTGCTTTTCGTCAGCGACACTTCGCCAACTTAGTTCTACTTCACTAACTCATTACATCCGAGTGACGCCTCCAGGTGCATCTGCAGTTACCTCCTACTGCTCCTCTAGGAGTCAAATATTACTTGTTCATATTTGCATTAATAATTCCAAAACCATGCTACATACAAGGCATCTGAATATTTTATCTTGAAGCATATATGATGGCAAACACAATTGTGTTGATATTGACCTATGTTAGTATTTGTTAGAATTGTAAGGTGATAACTTCATTTTTTAAAGGCTCAAGCCACGCCCACTGGGTGTTAAAGGTATACACCCAAAAGAGCTGTACTGGAGGGAATGAGCTAAGTAACACAAAAACAGCATATCTAAGAATCAGAACAGCGACACTGTAAGATGAGAGGGCAACCAAACGAGCAGAACAGGAAGTGGCGGGTTATTTTAAATTCTAACTTAAGTTGTCGAAGTCTCGCTGACAAAAAGCAGGATCGGTCTGTTGCTTAAAATAAATTTTTCAGTGGTTGATCGTATTTACATGTTGTGAAGTGGATTTCTAATTATTTTAGCATTCTGGTGGATCGTTCCTCTGGCTCACTTTCTTTTTCCTTTTTTGTGTTAATTAACAGAGTTATGTGCTTTCTATGACTTGTAAGGGCTGTAGACCTGAGTTGTTGTCCTTAGCGGCATTATAACAAGGGACTGAGGGCATAATACAGGTATTTACCTGTAAAAGTGATATCCCTGCCTTTTAAAGGCTGCATACAGTAAATGCCGACTCTGCTGTATCCGCTCAGACACATGCGGGCTTGGCGTTGCATTTAGACCCCCATAACCACTGTTTAACTCGGTAGCATCCTGCAATCGCTTAGCAAACAAATGCTGACCACTTACCCCCCAACTTCAGTGTAACTGCTATTGATCCTTGTTGAAAGAAGTGGACAGCTGCTAAAAGTGTATCCACCATGTTTCTGAACAGCGGAACGTCCTAAAGCAAAGAGAAACCACTTACCTAAATGTTAGCTGTGTTATGCACTCGCTACCATTGATTTGTACATGGAAAATAGGTTTTGAACAGAAGTGTAGTGTTGCCAGTCACTAACATAGCAACCATTATATTTCCTGACAGAAGAACCACCCTGGCATAATGCAAAACCATTAGTTTAACTGTCTGTACAGTTTCTACCTGATGTATTGCAAATTTACCCCATTTTTTTATATATAACACCCAGTACCTGGTTGTTACAGCTCCGCAATTCATGGAGTGTAGCGTACAATACTGTTAGCCTGCACAAAGCGGTTTACCACTACAACGGTGTAAATATAATCTTACTCCTAATGGTGAAGCATGGTTTTTTAACTGTTATAAAGTTACACATCCCTGTTTAGAGTTACACAATTGTAAATTGTTTTGTATGCTGCCTATACTGTGAAACTGGTATCTGTGACTGTCCTTTTTCTCATTGCCTCTCGTCTTCACATTCTCTCTAGCTTCCCTGTCCTCTGCCTTACTCAGAAAATAAATTCCACCCTGCTGGACGTGGTAAAGAAGCCAGAGCCTCTGTTTAAACTCCCAAGGACCTGCTTAACCTACCCCCTGAAAGAATTACCTCTGCAGTTTCAAGGGAATTAAAACCAAAGTATGTCTGAATACTGTTGAGTTTTGATGCACTTAGACACTAGTCCCACACCCCTGCTAGGTGGTTAGAACTTACTCTCTATCAGGTACTGCAGCAGCCACCCATCCCTTTCTCTGTACCCACTTATCTAGCCTTCTACGACCTTCTCCTAGCCACGAGAAAGCCACATTTCACACATTTCCCAGCCCCGGGTTCTACAAAGAACTTTGCTGTATTTACAAGGTTTGCCACTATATGGCGGCCTGAATCCATTTATTATCCCCTGCCTTAAGAGCAACTCCTGATCAACTATCTAGTGTAATTCCTCATTACTTCTACTTTTTACCCCTCTCCCCTATGACCATATCTGCTTCCCCACCTCTAGTCCTTTCAGCCTATACTCGCCCTCTGTGCACTCTGGCTACTTGACCTGCTAACTACTCAGCTGATTGTTCCCATCCCAACCTGTCTCTCTTGAAGTCCACCTTCCTTTGGCTCTACCTGCTCCATTGGCCCTGCGGGCTCACTCTGCTCCCCTACCCTGTCCCCAATTGCCACCCGCCCCAGTACTCCTACATTTATATTCACCTAACCATACCCCCTCATTAGCTGCCACCCCCACACAGCAGAAACAACCATCTACAACACATTCTGTCTTTACACCCAACCCATCACTTTCCCACAATTCACTCTCTTTTAGCTCCCCACCTACACTCTCTAACACAAACACTATTTACCCCACAATGCCTCCACAAACTCCCATCTTACCACCAAAACTTAGACCTCTTTACTACCTCATACCCCCACTTGTAATACTTCATCTCTCACTGCCTATGAATACCACTATCTGCCTAGCTCTCAGTATCCTACTTCCAGTATCACCACTAGCAACCAACCACACTACCCCACTCCAATACTACCTCACCTCTTTTCCAATTCTACTAATCCTAAACCTCTTCATCCCATACGAGCCACCTATATAAACCCTAGGAGTAAATGCTATTACCAACTCTTACTAAAAATCCACAAACTTGAAAGGAGGTCACTACCTAACCTCATAGCTGATGGTGACATCCACCCTAACCCAGGCCCATACTCACCTGATACCACTAACTCCACAAACCGCACTCTCATTAACCTGCGGAGCTCATGTAATGGCCCTAATTCATTACTAGTCTGTCACCTAAACATCAGAAGTATAAATATGAAAGTTCACTATCTGCATGCCCTCCTGGACATGCACTCCCCTGACCTACTATGCCTTACGGAAACCTGGCTCAAACCCAATATCCCTGATAATGAGATTATACCCCCCCAACTACAATATAATAAGAATTGACCACATCTCTAGGAAAGGTGGTGGAGTAGCCACCATCTGTAAATCCACTCTAGAAGTCTCCACAATTACTACACCACAAGGCCTTATAACTAGCAACTCCAAAACACTCATCACAAAAGTCTATCTTAACAAACACACATCTATAAACATATAATGTATCTATATTCTCCCAGGTGTCAACACAGACACCTTAGAAGGTACCCTCCAATGGCTATCCGCTAACCACCCCCAAGAAACTATTATTCTCGGGGACTTCAATATCGACTGGAAAACCTGTTCATCAAACTACCCCACCACCCATATTAACTTATATGGCTTCTCCCAGATTATAACTTCCCCTACCAGAATCAATAAGCCCAAAAATAAGGAAAGTATCCTAGACTGGATATTAATAAACAACAAACCCCAGTTATATAAATCAGGCACCCTATCTGAGGACATGACTGACCACTTCCTAACCTATATAATCAGAAAAAGGAATTGCACACCTCATCAAACCACCTTTAAAACCATTAGGAATACAAAAAACTTTAATCTGACTAATTTCCAGGCTGAACTTAACTCATGCAAATGGTCCAATCTTAAACTACTTCCCCTTGACGAAGCAGTCTCGGACTTCAATGCTAAATTCCTAGCCATCTTAGACAGGCATGCTCCCAAACAAACAATCAGAACCAAAAACAAAATAGCTCCATGGCTAAACAATGGCACTAGACAAAAACTTATTGCTAGAAATACAGCATGGACCTCCTGAAGATCCACCAAATCCCCTCAAGACCTCATCAGATACAAACAATTGAGAAACGAGGCAAAAAAATCTATTATGCTAGACAAACAAAACTACTATTTCGATTTACAGCAAAAGCACCAAAATCAACCACAAAAATTCTGGTCAGGAGTACTTAAACTGCTCCACCGAGGTAAATCCCCACCCCCTCAACTACTTTACATCTACCTCCTAAATGTGTTGCAAAGACCTTTAATACTTTCTTGACAGAAACAGTGCAGTCCCTAGCCAATAATCTATCTCCCAACACCTTTAATACTTCCACACCTACTCAGGAAAATATACTACCCTTCAAATTTGATCCTATCCCCACAGACTTTATTAAGTCCCTACTTAAGAAACTGAAACCCACCACCTTGGTAGCAGACCTACTCCCTGCAGAATTTCTACAAAAGGCCGCTAATGAAATATCATACCCTATCTCCATCTTAATCAGTCGTACTATCCACGAATCCTACATCCCTTCTGTCTGGAAAATCTCCCATATTATTCCACTTCACAAAGGGGGAAACTCCACTGACCTCTCAAACTACAGACCTATAGCCATCTTATCTCCCTTGGCCAAAATAATAGAAAAAAATGTATACATAAGCAAATTTTAACTCACCTTATTCAGAATGCTCTCCTAGTCCCATCCCAGTACAGATTTAGACCTGCCCATAGTACAACCGCAGCCCTTCTCTCCTTTCCTCACACAATAAATCAAAACCATAATCACAACAAGCTCTCTTCAGCCCTCTTTCTTGACCTATCCAAAGCATTCGATATGGTGAATCACTACCTACTCCAAGACACACTAAAATCACTTTGTCTAGACAACCTAGTAGTCAACTGGTTCCACTCTTAACTGCATGGCAGACAACAAGCTGTGCTATGGAAAGACAATCTATTCCCCCTTCTGCCAGTTACCCTTGGTGTCCCCCAAGGATCTATATTAGGCCCCCTCCTTTTCTCCATATTCATTAACGACCTACCCAAAGTTATCCCAGATGCAACATGTATTCAGTATGCAGATGACTCCACTCTTATCTGCTCTGCCACCCCCCCCCACAGAACTACAATCCCTATCCCAAATCACCTTCAACAAAGTAGAAGACTGGCTCAGTAGTCACCATCTCCTATTGAACCCAAATAAAACAAAACTACTACTTTTCCCCTCTACCCGTGAGTTCACATCACAACTTATTACAATCTCATTTAACAATGGCACCATAATTTCTCCAGAACGTTGCATGAAATTACTTGATGTAATCATCGATAATAATCTGAAGTATGATGCTCATATAGACAAAACCATCAAAACAGTTAACAAAAAGCTAGGCTCCTTGTATAGGATTAAATAGTTCCTAACCCCATCTGCCATAACTGCTATAGCTCGAACACATTTCCTATCAATTCTTCTCTACTCCTCACCCATCTTCGTAAACCTAAGCAAGTCAAACCTTAACAAATTTACTAGCTGCTATAACAATATACAGGCTTAGCCTACAAAACCCATCACTGTCAAAACCTTCAAACACTACACTGGCTAGAACTACCCAATCAACTCCAGTATAACCAACTCATAGTTATTCATAAAATCCTATACCAACCTAACAGTACACCCATTCTGACAAATATTATCACTACCTACAGTAACTTATCATCCCTCCGCTCATCCAACAGAATGCTAGTACATTCTGCCAAAGCCAACAACTCAGCCGGAGAATCATTATTCTTCAACTCTGCTGGTAAAAAAATGGAACTCACTCCCTGCAGACCTTACCACTACATCCTCCTTATACCGATTCAAAATATCCCTAAAGAAAAACCTAAACATGCATTGGCTATGCCCATGTCTAAACCCAGTCTAACCCAATAAAAGCAGGAGAAATACCCAATACTAATAACTTCCTGAACCTATAAGTATAATGTTTCTAAACCTTTCTTTACCCAGAATACTTACACTTCTCAACAACCATTAAGACATAATTATAAGGATGGGGTCCTGCTATCCTAGCCATTCTAAGGCTATGTTTTAACCCTTTCACGTCATTTCTAACAACTTCCCTTCTTAACTAATCACCTTTTCTCTTGTTTGTCATCCTTAAAATCAATCTGTGTAAACATTTCATTTTATACACTTCAATGCTGGTAAATGATTTGTGTACATATTTCATTCTATAAACTTTCAATGCTGCTAAATTTCAATATAACCATGACTATACATTGTCACTTGTTTTTAAATTTGTAAATTTTAAACATTTTAAACTTCAATGTAAACATGACTATATATTGTCACTTTTTGTTTTTTTTTTTTTTTTGCACACGTGGAGTTTTTCTCCCCAGGCCTCCGCTGAAAATGGACATGTATCCAGTCGAACTCTCCTGGTTAACAAATGTAAAATAAATAAATAAAAATACTTATGTCTATAGCTCCCATCGTAAGGAGCTCCCAGGAAGAATTTGAGGTCATTCAACCAGATCTATGTCAACTTCCACTGCCTTTCAGGTGAAGTTACCCTTGGGTTCAATCTGTGCTGTTGCCCCATGGGTTAACCCCCATACCTTTATCACTCATGATAAAGTAGATGTGGCCTCCCAGAACAGAGCTTCTTTTGGTTCCGTCATTCTGAAGAGTTTATTCCCTTGAGCCACCCAAGTAGAAGGTGCTGGTGACGCTCTCCCATATTTCATGATTGAAGGTGAGCTAGGACAACATAACAGAAAGAAGTTATGTACTCACCATAACATTCCAGGTTTGTTGTCCTTTAACCTCACCTTCATTCTTGCATCCTACCCTCCTTCCCCCTTCCTGGAAGACCGAGAGGAATTTGTCTTTTCAGATTGACTATAGGTTGCCTGACTCCCTTCATGCCTTATGACTTTTTGGCAGAAGATCTGTTGTACTTTAACTCTGGTTATTTAGTCTAGTGGTTAGTCCTCTCAAACAAGATCTGGGGAATAGTCGCTAGGCATCCTGGGATGGATGTAGCCTCGAGCCTGTGAAAGCTCTCGAGCTGTAGTATGTGGCTGAGTCGGAACCGAGGATAGATTTCAAATCCATATTTCAAGAATGAAGGCGAGATTAAAGGACAACAAACATGGAACGTTATGGTGAGTACATAACTTTTTTTTTTTTTTTTTTTTTTTTTTTATACAGTTTTTGAGTTTTAAAAAGGAAGATAGGAATAAATTCCCTCTCTCTTCAACCCGAGAACAAGCCAAACCAAACAAATAGTATAGGGTACAATATTAGTCAGGCCTGTTTTTATTAATAGTAAATCTCAACTACAGTTTTCCGGTATCTACCAATCCCCATGGGTGCCGGTTAACTGAAAGTTTCCTGTATAATATACAAACTTCTATAAACATGTGAAATATATGTGTATTAGATGCCACATTAAGATATGGGATAGTAAGTTACCTTATTGCCTGTTTTGTTATGCAAGTAGGTGCATTGGTCAGAAGTGACACATTTTGCCATTCGCCTAACTACCAGTCAGGCAATTGGAATCACAGATGTGTAGACTTTAACCATACAGTAGAAATGCAAGCATACATTAAACAGTTTTCAGGTAAACCAAAATAAACAATCTAGCTCACTCATTAGTTAAAAACAAGTTGTTTTTTTTGTTTGTTTTTTTTTGTTTGTTTTTTTTTTGGTTACAGTATAGAAAACAAGCTTCCATCTCTACGCTGCTTTCAACTGAAAAAGAACTTACGGAGGTGAAAGCTTGTGCTTTATGTTAAATTAGTAAGTTTATTTTTTGTGCTTATTTTTTTGCTCATTTTTACTCCCACGGTCTGTTGATCATCCGTCCATTCATGGTCAGTTGGCCCATTCATTCCCTGACAAAAGACCAAGGGCTGATTGGAAGGGGCTATAATTTAGAAGGCTGAGAATATTTTTTTTTTCCGCTGCAGCCCTGTTGCCTGTTGAACTCCGTGAAGTCTGGTTTCCAGCAGAGAAATTGCACCATGTAGTGTGCCCCCGAGGCCTGAGTGTAAACATTCCCCCACTCCTGGAGAAGGTAAGTTGGCCACACCCATTGATTCTCCCCCTTCTTGGCTTCTGTAGAGCTGGGCCATTAATCAAGACCTGGTCATCTGGGTCGCAGTCAAGGTTCCATCCTTTTTGCACCAAAGGGCTAGACTGTTATTTTAAATAAAAAGTTTATTGATTTATTTTGGTTTGAAATTGTGTTTTGTAGTGCCTCCTCTCCTGTGTTGAAGCCATTTTATTTCTGATTTAATACAGTTAAATAATAGAACACACATATTTTGCTGATTCTAGTCATAAAGTAGTATCCATTAATAGATACCTATGTCATGTAGTGTAGATGGCAGTAATGTAGGTACCATTATCCCATGTTAAACCAACACATTTATGTGCTTATGGATAGAGTAGCATTTTATAATACACTCATTGTCATTATCCCCTGCTCAGCTAATATGCTGACATGCTTATTGAGAGAATAATGATTTCATTATAGCTGCTTAACATTACTCTATATTCAATATTAACCTTCTTTTAGGAGAAGGATTTTATTCAAGAATGTTTCTCTTGCCAAAGAAAGAAGATTCTTGGAGACCAGCTCTGGACCTTTCCTTCCTGAACCAGTTTTTGTGATAATGCCCAAGCTCAACATGCTGTCACTTCATAACTTATTACATCTTTTTCCTCATTTGAGTTTAACAACCTTAGATTAAAAAACACATATCTTCACCTTCCTATTCATTTAGATTCTTAGCATTTCTTAAGGCTGTATGTGTATGGATCTCATTATCAGTTCAATGCCTTACCTTTTGCACTGTCCACTGCTCCAAGAGTGTTCACAAAGTGTCTAGCTTCCCTAATAGCCCACTGCA
Source organism: Protopterus annectens (assembly GCF_019279795.1). NCBI lineage: Eukaryota > Metazoa > Chordata > Ceratodontiformes > Protopteridae > Protopterus > Protopterus annectens. The sequence goes on along the minus strand of NC_056750.1, from coordinate 401,783,034 downwards.
GACTGTAGGGTTTCCACACTTTTTACTTATTTAGATGAATTGCTTATTTTTGCAGTCTTTTTTCAAAGTGTCAGAAATCTCTCTCTCAGATGAGGGATCTCTTACATAGGCTGGGATTCCAAGAGAACATTCAGAAATTCTTTGACTTTTCCTCGCATGACTGTTTTTCTGGGGTGCCTGATGTACACCTCAGTACAAAGAATTTTTCTTCCACAGTGAAAAATAAATCTATATTTTATTTATTTATTTATTTAACATTTATTAACTGGGAAAGTCCGACTTGGAACGAAGACAATTTTTAGCGGAGGCTCGGGGAGAAACGCTCCAGATGTATGTATTTGTAACGTGGGAGAAAACCGGAGCACCCGGAGGAAACCCACACAAATGCAGGGAGGACATGCAGACTCTGCACAGAAGGCACCCCAGCTGAGAATCTAACTGAAGAACCTCTTGCTGTGAGGCAACAACACTACCCCTACACCACTGCGTCATCCGATATTCTGTAGTTTTCAAGTCAGACTTCTGTCTCAGCAAGAGATACATCCTGTCTTCAAACAATTGCAATAGACTGTCTGGATGATAGTGTTTTAATACCTTTTAGGCACTTTTTTTCCCTGAGGATATGCAGCAGGTATTAATGGGGGCAAGAAAGTCTGCAACTAGAAAATGATATATCAGCAAGTGGAAAAGGTATTCCATTTGGTACTAACAAAGACCCAACAGCCATTCAGGACTAGTGTATCTCTGGTTTTACAGTATTTGTGTGAGTTACCGTGCGTGTGTGTGCCTTCTGTCGAAGGTTGGGCTCCGGGCTGGCAACTCGACACCATAAAACTCCACTGCCAATCATGAGCGGACAGGTGATCTGCTGTGGCGACCCCTAACCGGGAAAAGCCGGAAGAAGAAGAAGGCTAGCCTATGGCTTGTCTAACCCCCTCTATCACGGTTCATTTGTTGGCCATTTCAGCATGACTACCCATGGATCCACCTCTTTCAATGCAATCTCATCTCAAAATGTTTTTTAAAGGGTTCTGCGTAAGAAGCATACCAGAAAACCAGTGGCATCTCCTTGGAATCTCAATTTGGGTTAGAAAAATGAACACTTGTTCCATTTGAACCAGCTCATCTGGCAAACTTGAGGTTTTTGGCATGTTAAACAGACTTATTCATTGTTCTGACCTCTGCAAGAAGAACAACTGAATTGCAAGATGGGGCATCTTTATTTCTTTTTCCACAAAGACAGGGTTTTAAGAACTAATCCTTCTTTTATACATAAAGTGAAATCCAAGTTTACCTTAAGTCAACCAATATTTCCCTGCCTTCTTTCCAGAATCTAAAAATGAGGGAGGAGTGATACTTCATAGCTTGAATGTTCACAGACAACTCTGGTACAGTCTTGACAGAGCACATTTTTCAGGACTTCTGATCAAGTGTTCATTTCTTGTGAAGGTATGAAGAAAGGACGGTCTGTCAAAGCAGACTATTTTCATTTTTTTTTTTCAGGGTGTTACCTTTTGTTATTCCCACCACAACAAAACTATTACAGGCAGGGTCAAGGTTCCCTGTCTTAGGACCTTGGCTCCATCTATGGCTTTTTGGAGAGTTTTGAATTCTAGAAGTATTGTAGAAAAAGTAACTTGATCCTCTCTCCATGCTTTTACAAAGCACTGTAAGCTAGATTTCTTCTCCAGGACTAGGAAACTAGGTCAGGCTTTGTTAGGACCATTTACCTGGGGCTCTTGAAACCTTCTTCCTCCTTCTAGCTCTTGTTAGCTGTAATAATGACTATAATGGTGAACCAAGTAGAGCTGTTTAAGTAAACTTAATATAAGCCAGAAAAAATGCTGAGGTTAGGCTCCAGTGTCCAAATCAAAGTAAAAAAGCAGTCTTCAGTCTTCAATAAAGGTAAAAAAGCAGACTTGAATCGAGGAATAAAAGTATAAGAAGTCTTCTTTATTGTCACACAAGCGCTTTCACATATTGCTTCCTCAGGTGTATACTAACAAAGGTAAACCACACCTATATATACTTAACTAAAATAATCATGTGACTCAATAACCCATTTACCATTAAAGCTGTATTCTCTCTTATAGATCAGAAAGCATTGCTTAAAGCTAAGTGTGTATAACACAACAAAGGTGTGACTATTTAATAAAATACAATAAATCTAAAATACATAATATGTATCTAGAAAACATTCTATCTTCATATTCATAATGTAGAGCTTCTAAAAATATATAGAACTTCTAAAAAATACATCAATTTTAATGCATCGTTTTAATAAAATTCATATAAATATAGATATTTCATAGCAAACATTGCATAAAAATATATTAATATATTAAAAACATAAACCCATAGCCATCTATTTACCTACGTAGCCCCCTTTTTCTTAAGATAGGCTTAATGGGCATGCTGTCATTCAGCCCGTGACCAAAGTTTGCTCTCAGCATAGCTATCCATCTTGCTTCAACTTCTTCGGTTCTATCTCTAATGTCACTATTTCTCATATTCTCATAAGTTCTTGCAACAATCATAAACCTAAATGTATGTTTTTGGCCTACCTTCAAAACGTGCTTAGACAAAGCGTTGTTCTCTGAGCCCTTCCCTATGTGGTAAACATGTTCTCTAACCCTTTCTCTGAGGCTGCGGTCTGTTTTGCCTACATAAAAACAGTTGCACTGGCCACAGATAGCAAGATAAACCACATGGGTGGTCAAACATGAACCACCAACCCTAAGCTCATAAAGTGCATTTGTATCTGGATGTACAAAGTGAGTATCACTGCAAATATACTGGCATTGATTACACTTGCCACATGGCCTGGTGCCAATCATATTCTCAAGATTCACTTTGTCTCGCTGCATAATCTCCTTTTGAGATTCTTTTTATTCTTAAAGGTGAATTGTGGTTTACATCCTACCACTCCACTAATTACTGGGTCGGTCATCAGAATTTTCCAATGGTTATTAACTATCTCTGTATATTTCCTCACATCCCTAGAGTAGGAAATATTGACCTTAAGCTTATTCTCACTTGTCTTAGCTTCCCTGTTAAATTTATCTGAGAAATAAGGTCTGGCCCTTGTACCTCTCATTTGCTGTGCTTTTATAAAGCCTTCCTCTATCATACTTCTCTCATAACCCCTCTCATCTAATTCATAACAGGTCTTAACAAGCTGTTCCTGACAGTCATTATGTCTCGCACTCAATCTGGATGCCCTAAAAAATTGATTCTGGGTAACGTTCCTGAACACATATTTAGGATGCATGCTCTCCCTTGATAATAAGCTATTTACATGGCATTCCTTCCTATATAATCTTGTGGTGATAGCTCCTTTTTCATCTCTTTCTATTAATACATCCAAAAAGCTCACGCTTTCTTCAGAGTAATTTAAGGTGAATTTTAAAAAGCTTGTTGTGTTGTTAATATAATCAACAAACTCTAACAACTCTGTCACATTACCCTTCCACAGAATAAAAAGATCATCTACAAATCTCCTGTAGAAAGGTATCATGTCACTAAAGGGTTCATTCAATACGTGTACTCTCTCCCAGGCTAACATAACTGCATTGGCATAGGTATTTGAGCACGAGCTACCCATCGCTACACCATTCATTTGATGATAGACCTGTTTCTTAAATAGAAATACATTATTATTAAGCACGATTCTCATTAATTCAATTAGTATCACTATTTCATCTGGTTTATACATATTAACATCATTCATTAATTCATGTAATAACCCCAAACCCACTGTATTGGGAATTACAGTAAATAGTGACACAACATCAAGCGTCACCAAGATAATGCCAGAACTAGTTATATCCTTCTTCATAAAAGCAAAAAGGTCATGCAAAAACTGCTCTGTATCCTTAAGAATAACTTCAGAGCTATCCACTATTGCTATAAGCTTCTTATCCAAATATATTGATATCGCTTCTGTGCACCATCCACCACTCGAGACAATAGGCCTCATGGGTGGTCTATTGGGGTTCTTATGCACTTTAGGCAATCCTTTTATATACGGAATGGTATATTTAATATTGAAGAAATAGTCACATAGCTCCTTGGTAATCATCTGTGCATGATGTAAATGTTTAATATAATTATTAACTGATTCTACCATTCCTTTCACCTCACTGTAATTAATTTTCTTGTAAAAATCAGTGTTGCCTAACATCTCATACATCAAATTTTCATATAGCTCAGTGTCTAGGACAACTATACCACCCTTATCTGCAGGTCTAATAACCAGGTCATCATCTTTTTCAAGATTATGTAGAGCTTCTGATTCACTCCTACTGAGATTATGCCACTTGTTCTTATTCACTTTGCTATTATGTACTCTATATATATCATCTATCACTATTTGTTCAAACGCATTAATCAGTGCTGTCTGTTTGGGGACATACGTACTGGGTCTATTAAAGACATTACTGACATCATTACTATTACTTACTTGATTCTGATGAAACATATACTTAAGCATCAGATTCCTTGTGAACATCTTGATGTCAAAAATCAAATCTGTTATATTCATATCACTAGTGGGTATGAAGGACAGACCCTTAGAGAGTACATTAATCTCAGAATTAAAGTACGTTTAGAAAGATTAGTTATTAATGTCTTACATTCTGGAATGCTTTCTTTATTGTGTACGTATTCTCCTTCACTTCTTCGAATTTTTTTTGTGGCGTGTGTTGCTCCTGCCCCTGGGTTGAAAACCTGACCCCTGAGGCGCTCTCCGGTTCAGCGAATTGTCCCTCATAGGAAGCGGAAAAAACAGGGCTTGTGTAGCTGCTGTAACCGCTTCCAAATGTGGCAATGGGTGTTGCCTCTGCAGTGTAGTTTGAACTTCTCCATTGGCTCCATGGTGTACTTCCACTGTTGTAACCACAACTTTCCTCCTTGCACCCATGGATTCACTCGAATTCACTGCTGGCAAATGAACAATAGCTTCAAGATGTTCACTCGCCTGACTGGCTGTGCCCATCGTCGTTCCATTCTCACATGCTGCTCGAACGCCAACTCCAGCCTCAACAGAAGCTCCGATGATGTCACTCCGTCGTTCTTCATCCATCCCTGCGTGCCTACTGCCAGGCAGCATAGTATCACGTGGCCAAGTAAAGATATTACCAACAGCAAAGTCCTGTCGATCCCTCTTTAGTTTTCTTAATTTAATTTGTAACAATTTGCGTTTGTACGTATTCACATTATCTATAGTCTCTGACAGCAGCCTGGTGAACACTTCGCAATCATACCTGTTGCAAAGCTGCAAGTAGTTGGTCTTCACCTCTTCCACTATTAACAGTTCTTTCCTCTCAGCAGCATTTATTAAAAGTCTCATATAGCCCATACTTGTCGCTATATTTAACTTCTGCCATTCACTTACTAATACAGAATCTTGATAGTCTGTGCAGGCATTTTTAAAATTCTGAGTCCTCGTGGTATTAAACCTTCAGATACACAGACTTGCAGATGAAACTTCTCATACTGCAGCCTGGCTAATTTAGACATACTCTTTTCCAAGATTAGCAAATCAGTTTGAAGTGTTAAAAAATCAATTTCAGGTTCACTGCCACTGTCAACTATTAGATTTCTGTTCAAAAGAGGGTTAACTCTATCAGTAACTTTAGAAATGAATAGTTCTGCATTTGAATCAATTTTTTGAACATTAGACATACCACTTGAAGGATTATTTGTAGTTGAATTGTTTGGTTTGGGTGAATAATCCAGCTCAATTCCTTCCATTACACCGGCCAAATCCTTGGTGCTGTCAGGCATGAAAAAAGAAAACAGTACTATGCAGAAAATGCCCAATAGCAACCAGAATACCTCTGCAAACACAGTGAAGGCAAACAAAAATCCAGAAAAAATGCTGAGGTTAGGCTCCAGTGTCCAAATCAAAGTAAGAAGGGTAATGTGACAGAGTTGTTAGAGTTTGTTGATTATATTAACAACACAACAAGCTTTTTAAAATTCACCTTAAATTACTCTGAAGAAAGCGTGAGATTTTTGGATGTATTAATAGAAAGAGATGAAAAAGGAGCTATCACCACAAGATTATATAGGAAGGAATGCCATGTAAATAGCTTATTATCAAGGGAGAGCATGCATCCTAAATATGTGTTCAGGAACGTTACCCAGAATCAATTTTTTAGGGCATCCAGATTGAGTGTGAGACATAATGACTGTCAGGAACAGCTTGTTAAGACCTGTTATGAATTGGATGAGAGGGGTTATGAGAGAAGTATGATAGAGGAAGGCTTTATAAAAGCACAGCAAATGAGAGGTACAAGGGCCAGACCTTATTTCTCAGATAAATTTAACAGGAAGCTAAGACAAGTGAGAATAAGCTTAAGGTCAATATTTCCTACTCTAGGGATGTGAGGAAATATACAGAGATAGTTAATAACCATTGGAAAATTCTGATGACCGACCCAGTAATTAGTGGAGTGGTAGGATGTAAACCACAATTCACCTTTAAGAATAAAAGAATCTCAAAAGGAGATTATGCAACGGTTGAGACGAAGTGAATCTTGAGAATATGATTGGCACCAGGCCATGTGGCAAGTGTAATCAATGCCAGTATATTTGCAGTGATACTCACTTTGTACATCCAGATACAAATGCACTTTATGAGCTTAGGGTTGGTGGTTCATGTTTGACCACCCATGTGGTTTATCTTGCTATCTGTGGCCAGTGCAACTGTTTTTATGTAGGCAAAACAGACCGCAGCCTCAGAGAAAGGGTTAGAGAACATGTATACCACATAGGAAGGGCTCAGAGAACAACGCTTTGTCTAAGCACGTTTGAAGGTAGGCCAAAACATACATTTAGGTTTATGATTGTTGCAAGAACTTATGAGAATATGAGAAATAGTGACATTAGAGATAGAACCGAAGAAGTTGAAGCAAGATGGATAGCTATGCTGAGAGCCAGCTTTGGTCACGGGCTGAATGACAGCATGCCCATTAAGCCTATCTTAAGAAAAAGGGGGCTACGTAGGTAAATAGATGGCTATGGGTTTATGTTTTTAATATATTAATATATTAATATATTTTTATGCAATGTTTGCTATGAAATATCTATATATGTTTTTAAGAATTTTATTAAAACGATGCATTAAAATTGATGTATTTTTTAGAAGTTCTATATATTTTTAGAAGCTCTACATTATGAATATGAAGATAGAATGTTTTCTAGATATATATTATGTATTTTAGATTTATTGTATTTTATTAAATAGTCACACCTTTGTTGTGTTATACACACTTAGCTTTAAGCAATGCTTTCTGATCTATAAGAGAGAATACAGCTTTAATGGTAAATGGGTTATTGAGTCGCATGATTATTTTAGTTAAGTATATATAGGTGTGGTTTACCTTTGTTAGTATACACCTGAGGAAGCAATATGTGAAAGCGCTTGTGTGACAATAAAGAAGACTTCTTATACTTTTATTCTTCGATTCAAGTCTGCTTTTTTACCTTTATTGAAGACTGAAGACTGCTTTTTTACTTTGATTTGGACACTGGAGCCTAACCTCAGCATTTTTTCTGGATTTTTGTTTGCCTTTACTGTGTTTGCAGAGGTATTCTGGTTGCTATTGGGCATTTTCTGCATAGTACTGTAAACTTAATATAATGACAATATTCAGATTATCACTGTTGCATTATCCACTCCATCTCCTTTATGTTTTTGCCAGGGTGTATTTTTTTCTTAGAATTGTTCTCTCAGGGCTATAGTCTTCTTGTTTCTGTTGGCGTGAAAGCTCTAAAGGGCACCCAAACTTGACTTTTAGTCAGCTCTAACTGTTTGAGCATGTGGAAAAGTACCTTGAAGCTTTGGCAGCTGGTCAGCTGTTATATGGGTTATATCCTACACAGGATATACCTTAGGCTACTGCAGCACTGATCAGTTGAACATCTACTGTTAGAGGTTCATAGGTTGGTACTAGGCTATCGGCCCTAGTGCCTATACAAGCCTAACCATAACAATTCCCTGGATATTTCTTCTCACAATATTTACTTCCCTGGACCCCTGTATAGCAGGGTGACTGACGTTGATCCCTGGGGTGAATTTCCTATCTCCCATCCAATCAAGGTTTATTTTTGAAGAGGGCCAAAGAGGCGCTCTGCTTGACATGTATGGGCAGTCTATTCCAGAGTCTGGGGAGTCTCTGGGTCAGGAACCTATCCCTCCAGTATGTTTTGCTCATTGTGATGACAAGGTTTAGATCCCTGGTGCATGTGGCTCTGAGTGATTAGGATTTCTTTAAGTGGAGCATGTCCAACAGCTCAGGGTTTGACATGACCTTGTATGTTAAGCAGAGATCACCTCTGAGTAGACGATATGCCACAGAGTATAGCTGGAGATTTTTTAAATGGTCAGCATAGGGCATCTGCTTTAGGCCTGTGATTCTTTTAGTGAGGTATTTCTGCGGCCTTTCCAACTGTTGCAGAGGTCTTGTGAGATGCATACCAAACCGGGTGTTGTACTCTGTAATGGGTCTAATGAGGGATGAGTACAGTGGGACAATGACCTCCTTTTTTCTGTATTAAAAGCCCTTAGTGATGAGATGTGCCACATAGAAGGATTTCCTGACTGTTGTGGCGATGTGGTTATCGATGGTGAGACCACTGTCCACCTGTGTCCCTAAGTCTCTCATCACACTTTCAGTGTTTACTGTACTGCCACCTTTGTGGTAATTCATGGGTACATGTTTTTTCCCCAAAGGGGATAACTTTACATTTCTTGGCATTAAGCTTGAGCCCATGGCTCTGGCACCAAGCATCTGTTTCTGTAAGGCCCTTTTGTAGAATATCCACATCATTTGGGGATTCAATAATGGCTCCCAGTTTGCAGTAATCTGCGAACTGTATTAGCCAGAGTCCTTCAGTGTTGGCCTGTACTTCAGAGAAGTAGATGTCAAACAAGAGCGGCCCCAGGACTGAACTCTGAGGTTCTCCACTTGTCACTTGTCTGGAGCTGGATTTGGAGTCTGCTACTTTTACAGTCTGGGTTCTGTCAGTAAGACAGTTGGCAACCCATTGAGTGACGTAGGGATTTGTGCCCAGCTTAGTAAGTTTGTCTATGATTCCAGAGTGGGGGATGGTGTCGAAGGCCTTGGCGAGGTCCATATAGGCTGTGTGGACCGCCTTACCCTCATCCACAGCTCTGGAGACTGATTTGAAGAAGTCAGTCAGGTTCAGGAGACAAGATCGGCCCTTCACGAACCCAAACTGGGTGGGTTCCAGTGTTTGAAGGTTGCCAATGTCTTTGATGTTATGTGATCCTATCTCGCCTACATTCTGACTGATGGGTTCGGAGCCGATCCCTTGGCTCCGACTCGGCACGCTTATGCCAAAGAGCGAAGTCTCTTATTGGCTGAGCTTACTATATCCCAGGATGCACCACTACCAGTCCCCCAGATCTCGTTTGCCGCTAACTAGCGAAGACGTGGTCTCGAGCTGGCTGAGCTGAGTAGTATTTAACTTACTTTTTTCTGTCAGAAATTTGCTGTTCCTATCATAAAAAGCTGTTTTAACGGCTACTCTGTGCTTTTGTGTGTGATTGGAGTTTTTTTTAGTGAAAAACTTGTAGTGTGATTGGGCGTTCATTCTGATTTCAGGCCTCCTTCATCTGTAGGGCCTTTCCCGGTCAGTCAACCCCTCTCAAACCTTTGGGGTTTTAAGATCCCCTTGAGTTAATTGTTGTTACCGGATTGTTTATCTAATCGGCAGTTGTAAACTGATTTTTGTAAAGTCAGAAAGTCAAGTTAGGATAGTGTTGTTTTTGGTGTCAGAATTACTGCATTATTGTTAAAATGTCTCAGAATCCTAGGCCTTCGGGCTTTAAAAAATGCACCAAATGTAATTTTAAAATGTCAATCACAGATGACCACTCTCTCTGTGTTTATTGTTTGGGTGCAAAACATTTACAAGAGTCATGCAGTGTGTGCCACGCTTTTTCCTCGAGGGTCCTCCAGGAGAGGAAAAATAAACTCATTCTTAAAGGCTTGATAAAACCCTCCTTTGAAGAAGCTTTAGCATCCTCTCCTTCTCCAGCTAAAAAGAAAAGGGCGTCGGCTCCGACCAGTCCGTCGGATCCGACCGCCAAAAGGCATAGGCAGGCTTCTCCTTCGGCTCCAAGGACTTCGGAGCCGAGGGCGAAGTCTGCCTCGATGCCACCAGTCTCGACTCCTCTGGCCGGAGCCGATGGCTGGGGCATCGAGGCGGGTCACCTCGGCTCCACTGGTCTCGGAGCCGACAAGGTTGCCCGCTCAGACACTTCCTCCTCGGCGCCGGGGTCCTCCTCCGCACCAATGGAAACTAGTGTGGGTATTCCTTCGGCGCCGATAGTCATCGAGTGGCCTCGGGCCGGTCCCCTAGCCCTTTGGGGCGTTGGAGAGGCCATCTCGAACCCGCTCAGTATCCTCTAGGTCATCGAGGATGTCGGATTCGGATATAGACAGGGTGCTCCAAAGACTGTTCCAGTCCCCAGTCTTTCAAAAATTTGTTTGGCTCCGACCCAGTTGGCTTCGGAGCCGATGGCCCATGCCCATGTCATTGCTATTCCTCCTCCGACCGCCCGGCTCCGGAGCAGGTGCTGTTGGAGCCGGTGGAGATCTTAGGGTCGGCTCCGACCCTTACTCCAACCCCGGCCTTCGGGTCCGAGTTTGGTACACGGACTTCTTCAGCTGGGCCTGGGGTGATGTTTGGGACCTATGCTATCGGTTCCGAGCCTCCCTCTCGGTGCTTTGCGGGACTTCCGTCTGCTATCATGGCTCGGGACCGGACACTCCCAGGATTCTGGGGTCCGGCTTTCAGAGCTATGAGGAGTGCCTTGGCCAAGTCTTCTTCGCCATCTCCCGGCTTTACCAGCACCTTCCCTGGGCGTGGAGACTTGGTCTTTGGCAGTTCCCCTGTCCGTAGGCAGCGGAGCCCCTGGGCCTGAGGTTACCCCCATTGGGGGTTCCCTCCTCCTGAGGGTTCTTCGAGTTGTCTTCAGAGGAACCCCAAGGAAGAGATCGTGCAAGAGGAAGCACGTGGACTCCCGAGTCTATTACATCTGACACTGATCTTGATGATGCGGAGGGGTCCCGAAGTCGCCCTCGGATGATGTCTCATTTGCAGACATCTTAGAGATCCTCAAACAACGAGGCGGCTGGATATCCAAAACCCCTCTGCTGATGAGTCAGTGCTCCTCATGGCCTTTGGGGCTCAGCCCTCCGCCTCCTGGGTGTCTCCGCCCTTCGACGATCTCCTGGATTTAGTTTGTCGGAGGGTGGGAACATCCAGATACCGTGGAACCAGTCCCTTCTCGTCCTAACAAATTTTTGTCTGCCCCACCCGAGAAGGAGTTCCTGACTAAAGGCGTGGCTGTAGATGCCATGGTGGTGGCATCTGCTACACAACAGGACGTGGCAGAGGCTTCAACGTCCGTCCATCCTCCTAATAAGGAGTCTAGGAGCATGGACTGATGGAAGCGCACCCTGACTTCAGCGGCCTTTACTTTAAGGTCCCTGAATTATTTGGCACATTTTACTAGGCTTCAGAGGGATCTGGTCAAGGAGCTGTCAGATTCCCTCTCGGGTAACCTACCTGAGCAGCTAGCCCATTCGGTTAGCTCTCAGTTGGCTATCCTTACGTCAATTTCTAACTCGTCCATGAGGCTCATTTCATATGCGGCCGAAGGCGGTAGAGCGGCAGGCACAGGCAGGCACAGGCGTGGCTCACGGAGACAAGCCTGGCTCCGTTTGTCAGTTCATGGAGGCCTTCAAGTCTTCCTTCGCGACGCTCCCTTTGATGGGTCCTCTTTGTTTGGACCTAAGGTTAAAGACACCCTTACCGCTGTGAGCAAGAGGGAAAAACTTTATCTGCCGTAGGTGCCCGTTATTCCACTCCCTTTCGGCCTTATCCCAAGGCTAAAGGAGGAGGGAAGATGTGGTTCCGTAAATCACGTAAGTTTTTCCTCAACAGCAGGAAGATTCCCCTTCCAGAGGCAGAGGACGGGAAATTTTTCTGGGAGATGCCGTCCCAGAGGCGGCAGAGGGCCCCGCAATTCTGGAGACCATGAGTCCTTCGTGGCTCTTCAGCCTCCCACACCTCATGAGGGATTGCCCGGCTGTGCTGCTCGGAGCCAGTCGGGTACCGTTGCCAAGCACCTAAAAGCCTGGGAGTCAATCACTCAGGACAGATGGGTGCTTGGATCATTGCGGAGGTTACACCATCCCATTCACATGCTCACCCCCACCGTCCAAAAATCCCGGACCCACCACCCAGTCAAAGGGAAATTGCAGCCGCAGAAGCTTTAAAGCTGCTAGAAAAGGAGTCATCCAACCGGTCCCCACAGACCAGATCGGATCCGAAATTACTCAAGGTTCTTTTAGTGCCAAAAGACAGGGGACCTGAGACCAATATTGATCTCAGCAGACTAAACCAATCCGTCCGAAATCCAAATTCGAATGGTCACGTTACAATCCATTCTCCCATTGTTGGAGAAGGATGTTTGGATGTGCTCCATAGACCTCAAGGACGCCTATTATCACATACCGATACATCAGGCGTCCAGGAGGTATCTGCGCTTCAGCCTGGGAGACAGTCATTTCCAATTTTGTGCACTGCCCTTTGGTCTCACCACAGCCCCCAGGGTGTTCACCAAGTGTTTGGCAGTAGTGACTGCTCACCTGAGGAGTCTTGGATTCCAAGTGTTTCCCTATCTGGACGACTGGCTCCTGACTGCCACCACCAGGCATCTACTAATGGACAACCTCAAAGTCACCATCTCCCTGGGTGCTACCCTGGGAATTACATTCAATTGGTCAAAGTCTGTCTTGCTGCCCTCTCAGCGCATAAGGTTCATAGGAGCAGAGGGTTCTACCTGACTTCGTCGACAGCGCAGAAGACCGACATCGGAATCCGGAGCTCCAGAAGATCGAAATCGAAGAAGACCGACGCGAATCGCGAGTGGCAGAACATCGACAATGCAGAAGACCGACACGACGGATGACAACACCAACGCCGAGGATGCCGACATGGGGAAAGGCTGTGTGAGTATGCGGTAGTGACGGACGTTAGGGTGCGAGGCAGGTAAGTGTGGAGATTGACGGTCTGTGGGGATAGGGGTGGGTTAAGTGAGTTAGGGTTAGGAGCGATAGGGGTGGGTTAAGGAGTTAGGGTTAGGGAGATAGGTGGGTTAAGTGAGTTAGGTTAGGGGATAGGGGTGGTTTAAGTGAGTTAGGGTTAGAGGCGATAGGGCGGGTTAAGTGAGTTAGGTTAGGAGTGGTAGGTAAGTGCACATAGACGGACCTTAGGGTTAGGTAAGGTTTAGTGTGGGCTTGTAAGGATTTTGGTGTGCTTGTGTTGTGTGTGTGGTTTGTGGAATGGGGATGTGTTTTGTTTTTAATTGTTATTGTGGTGTGCAGTGTATGGGGTTTCGTGTTTGTGTACCCGGTTATTTCGTTGTCGGTTATGTGTGGTTTCGTGTTTATGGACTGTCGAATATGTGGTGTCGGTGATGTGGTTGTCGGTGTTGTGTGGTTTCGACTATGTCAGGTAGAACCGAGCAGAGATAGACTCAAAATTGATGCGTGTTTTTCTTCCTACCGAAAGGATCCAAACTTTACAAGGCCAAGTTCAAGCCCTGATTTCAAGATCCAAAGCCCCAGCCAGGATGGTCCTACAAGTTTTAGGTTCGATGTCTGCCACGGTTCTTCTAGTTCCTCTGGCAAGATTGCACATGAGGATTCTTCAGTGGCTATTGTCAACTCAATGGTCCTTTCAGGACCTTCCCCTCAATCATCCCATTATGATTACAGAAACATGCAAACGGGACCTTCGCTGGTGGCTTCAGACTTCCAATCTAAATCAAGGAAGTCCTTTTGTTATTCCCTCCAGTGGTCACCCTGACGACAGATGCCTCCCAGACAGGGTGGGGGGCATTGTCTGGGCAGGTTAGTTCAGGGCTCCTGGCTTCCAGGCGAAACTCTTCTCCACATCAATGTATTGGAGATGAGGGCTGTACTTCTGTCCCTACAGGCCTTACACAAGTTTCTCCTCAGGGCATAATCGCCATCCACACAGACAACATGTCGGTGGTCTGGTATCTAAACAAACAAGGAGGGACCAGATCTTACCCCCTTTGCAGAGAGGCCATGAGGGTGTGGGAATGGGCTGTAGCTACCAACCGTTTCTTGGTAGCGACCCACATTCCAGGGAAATCCAATATATTGGCAGACAGGTTAAGCAGGACGATTCTCTCCTCACGAGTGGTCCCTGAACAAACAGTAGCAGCTCAGGTTTTCAGGAGATGGGGACGCCGTGCTGCACCTATTTGCAGCACCACTAAACACGAAGTGCAAAAGTTTCTTCTCCTTGACTCCACATCAAGGGGAAGCAGCTATGGATGCTCTAGCACAACCTTGGCCAACAGGGCTACTTTATGCCTTTCCTCCGATTCCACTTCTCTCCAAAGTCATTCAAAAGCTTCTCAATTGGGGTCCACAATGATACTGATTGCTCCATACTGGCCTCGTCAGGTATGGTTTCCCTACCTGAAGAAACATGCGGTGGACGATCCTTGGACTTTAGATCTAACTCCGGATCTACTAATTCATCAGTCGGGACGACAGCATCAGTCCCTACACTCCTTGAAGTTGACAGCTTGGCTCCTCCACTTCCGACTTTAGTCAGAAGTCACACATTAGACCCGGAAGTTATTCACATTTTATCTTCAGCCCACAAACCCACCACTAAGAAATTGTACCTCAGTAAGTGGAAGAGGTTTGCTATCTGGGCTCAACTCAGGGCTTAGACCCTATCACTGCTCCAATCCCAGAGGTTTTGAAATTCTTAACATCCCTGTTTAATCAAGGATCTTCTGTCTCTACTATTAAAGTCCAACTAGCGGCTATCTCTAAATTCCACGAATCCATGGATCCTCCATTGATGAGCAGCAGACTATGCAAAACTTTCATTAAAGGTGCGGCCTGTTAAGACCCCAGTTTTTCATCCTGCGCCTCCGGGATCTTGATTTGGTGCTTCGTGCATTAACATCTTCCCCTTCGAACCGGCTGCTACATGTGAGTTAAAATATCTGTCTTGGAAAACTGCCTTCTTAGTTGCAATTACTTCTGCAAGAAGAGTTTCAGAGCTTCAAGCCCTGTCTATTAAACCACCGTACTTGATTTTCCACAAGGATAGAGTATCACTTAGGCCTAATCCATCCTTTGTCCCAAAGGTCTGTTCTAATCTCTGTCTCCAACAATCTCTAGAGCTACCAGTTTTCTTCCCAAAATTCTCCAATGAAGCAGAATACACTCTCCATAAATTGGATGTTCACAGGCAATTGCGATTCTATTTAGACAGGACTCAGCAATTTCGTAAGTCAGACCAGTTGTTTGTGTCCTTCTCAGACAATAAATTGGGTAAAACCATCACAAAAGCTACTATCTCCAAATGGATTAGAGATTGTATAACTCAGGCTTATTCTTCTTGAATAAGCAACTTACAACATCTATCAAAGCTCACTCTACCAGAGCTATGGCGACTTCTATAGCTTTTCATTCCAAGCTCGCTATATCGAGATTTGTGCTGCGGCTACTTGGTCCAATCCGCACACTTTTATTTCCCACTATAAATTGGACGTGGCATCTAAAGGGAGCATCATTTGGTTCCACGGTACTCAGGAGTGTTTTCCAGTGAGCCACCCAGGATTCAGGTGCTAGGACGCTGTCCCATCAGTCAGAATGTAGGCAGATAGGATCACATACCGCCTTTTAGTTATGTACTCACCATAACTTCAGATGTTTGGGATCCATCTCGCCACATTCCTAATACCCACCCTCCTTCCCCCTGCCTTGGAGATCAGAAGAGATTGAACGGTTTTGAGTTCTACTGTTTTATCTTGTTTCATCTGACGATGTTATATAAGCAGGGCGTGCATGTGTGCATGTATGCGGACAAACTAGATCTGGGGGACTGGTAGTGGTGCATCCTGGGATATAGTAAGCTCAGCCAATAAGAGACTTCGCTCTTTGGCATAAGCGTGCAGTCGGAGCCGAGGATCGGCTCCGAACCCATCAGTCAGAATGTAGGCGAGATGGATCCCAAACATCTGAAGTTATGGTGAGTACATAACTAAAAGTTTATAAGTTCCATGATAATGCGTTCCATGCCCTTGCAGAACAGGCTCGTCAGACTGATGGGACGGTAGTTCCCGGGATCCAAGATGGATCCCCCCCTTGTGAAGTGGAATAACTGTAGCTGTGCGCCACTCAGTGGGCATGAAGCCTGACGTGAGGCTATGATTAAACATGACACTTGGGTGAGGTGCCAGTTCATTTTGTAGTTCATGTAGTAACAAAGCCCAGGATGTCATCTGGTTCCATGGATGCTGTATTCTTAGCTTTGGAGAGTGTGGTTTCTATCTGTGTGACTGTGATTACTGGAATTTGGCAATCTTTTGTATTGAGATGGGCCTTTTGGGGGTGAGAGGGGGGGTGAAGTTGGCACTAAATCGATCTGCCAGGATACCGAAAATATACTTGGGATCAGTATATTTAATGCCATTCTGTTGTAGCTCAGAGCAGATCTGAGCATTGCCATTTAGATTCTTGACATAACTATAGAATGCCTTGTGGTTGTCTTTGGAATCTTTGGCAGTTTTGTTTTTGTAACTAGCTTTGGAGGATTTTATGAGGGATCTCAGCTTCTTACTTAGGCTGGTAAGGGAGTTTTTTGCAACCTGGGGTTTTCCTCTTTTCTGCAACAGTTTCTTCCTTCTGTTGTATAGTTTGTTTATGGCAGGGGACCACCAGTTTGGCTTCCTTTTTTTGGAGGAGAGCATCTTGGTTCTTTTTGGAATGGCACGATTCATTCACAAGTGGATGTGCTCGTACAGTGCCTTAGTGTAGGATTCAGCAGTCGAACTTTCAGCTCCCGTCTGCATGGGTGTCATGAAGTTTGTCACTTCTGACTTGAGTAGCATGAAGTTGGCTTTGGAGAAGTTTTTTACGGAGGTTTCCTTACTGGGGGGTGGGGGTCACATGTGGATGTCGAGGGTGATTAGCTTAGATATATACAATTGTACTTTCTTCACATCCAGGATGTTTAACATCTGGGATTCTGTCTTCACAGGACAAAGGCATTCAGGAAAGACAAGCAATTGTTTATCTCTTTCGATTCTAACAAATAAGAACAAAGGGTGTATAAAATAAATTGTCTAGATGGTTATCAGATTGTATTTCATTTACATATACTTCACTGAACAAATCTTTGCCAGTCAGGCCTAAAGCCCATTCTCCAAGGTCTCAGAACTATTTAAATCTCTGAAGGAAAAAGGTAAAGAGCTCCAAGATTTGAAACATTTGCTTGTTTCCCCAGTCCCTACATTCCATAGGAATTTCACTGCCAAGAATCCCTTTGTCAGGAAACCTGCCCGGTCCTCCTCTTCTACTACTCCTGGAACTAGGCCATGTAAGTCTTTCGGGAGACCCCAACAGTCTAAGGCTGTTGCTTCTGCTCCTTCTCCTCAGCAGCCCTTTCAGCCCAGGCAAAGTTTCCTGTGATGATGTTCTTCATCTCACATTGCTGCAGTCATAACCTGTGGGTAGTCCGCTGTCCTCGGGTCGGCCCGAATACCAAAGTGTTAGGCTGGCGTCGGTCATGGTCGCTCAGAACTGACGTCAGTACGCAGTAGTACTTAAGCGCATGACCGACGCCATATCCTCAGTCTTTCTTGCCGTGTGGTCCGAAGCAGAAGCAGCGTTTGCAAGTGCCGTTCGGCGTCCTGAAATTTTCATTTTACGAGTTTCAGACCGAAGACCAAGTTGGGCTAAGTACCCCGTTGGGGAATATTTTTGTCTTTTCTTGCCTCAGTTAATCCGGATGTCAGAAAAAGTTAATAATTGTATTTCTTGTGGGAAACAGATACCTCATAGGGGCTATCACTCTCTCTGTATTCCTTGCTTGGGGCCTGAGCACGACGTAGTAGGGTGTCGCTGGCTAGATTTAATAAGCGCACCATTAAACGCAGATTAGACTGTGCTAGGCTTGTTTTGATGGCGGTGTAACTACAACATGCCGTCGGATCCTCCCGCCGCCACCGCAAAAGCGAAAAGATAAATCGTTAAAGTCTAAGCAGGATGAGTCGTCCGTTCAGGACGCCGGTTCTATGGAATCTACGGTTGAATCTGTGGATCCAGCCGAGGTCTCGGCTGAATCACAGGGGGAACCTTTAATATTACAGGAATTGGCCTCTCAGGAGTTAGGTCAGGCCGAGGGGGCTTCTCAAGTTTCTGTGGTTCCATCCTTACAAAAGGTTATTAGGCCTTCTACTTCTGTCACTAAAGGCCCTGCTAAAGCTAGACCTGGTCTTTCTGGTACAGGCATCAGCCCAAGTTCTTCGGGCTCTGTTCCTAAAAAACATATGTTGAAAATGGCAGAGGATTTGATTACTTTAATCAGGGGTTCTATGCCCCCTCCAGAGAAGAGGCCTAGGGTGGAGACAGATTTAGAGGGATTGGAGCATTCCTCAGATTACTCTGAGTCTTCAGCTGAGGATATTCAGGATTTTCCTCCCTATTCTGATTCGGATGCAGAGGATTCCTGTCCTTCTGCTTCTCCTCCAGAGGATTTTTCCTTTTCTGAAACCTTGCACTCCATGAGGGAGCATTTCAAGTGGGAAGGTCAGGATTTTTCAGATTCTCGTAAGAGGCTTAGGGAATTTTGTTTTGCCACAACATAGACCTTTGGCTATTCCCCCTGTTTTGGATGTTGTTCAGGATGTTTTTTCTGAAGCTTCCCTTAATCCTGATTCTTTACCCCCTGCCCCTGTCAAGCCAGACAGGTATTAGAGTTCCAGAGGCTCATAAATATTTGTATAAGAGTCCTAGAGCTGACCCGGAAACTATTATTCAAGGACCTAAGGGTGTCAGGGCTTCTGTAGTTAAGAATCCAGTACCTCTGGATAAAGATTCTAGAGCTTTGGATAGGTGGGGTAAAAAAGTGTATACCTCCTCCACTCTAGCTATGAGGGCTTTAAATTGCCAGTTTCATATGCTGAAGTATCAGAACTTTCTGTTAGGTCAGTTGAAATCTAAGGTAGATGCTTTAGCTGAGGGTATAGAGTGTAAGGAATTGCAGGACTTGGTTCATGCCTCTGATCAGGTTGGTAAGCATTCTTTGCAGTGTGGCTTCGATGCTCTTCAGGCTTCTTCCAGGGTGGCTGCTACTGGTTCAGTTATTTGTAGGCATGCCTGGCTTAAGGATCAAAATTTGTCAGAGCATGTTAAAGCTCGAATTTTGGATGCTCCCCTTCAATTTGAAGTTCTTTTTGGTTCTCCTGTGGAGTCAGTTTTGAAAAAGATGGAAGACAAAGCTAAGTCCATGCAGACGGTTAAGGAATTTTTGCAAGTGCAGCCCCCTAAGTTTAGCAGGAATTGGCCTGCAAAAGGATGGTCTTACCCTTCTTCCGATTTTCAGTCTAAGGGCAGGTCTAGACGTGGTAGGGGCAGAGCTCGCGCTCAGGGTTCTTTCAGACCTAGGACTTGGAGTTCTCCTGCACAATCTTCTGGTGAGGGTAGGGGTCAGCCTTTTCGTAAACAGACCCAATGACCTGTATCTCCAGCTGCCAGATTCTTCCTGTCTGGCAGCTCCTCTAGGAGGAAAGTTGGCACTATTCAAACAAAATTGGCTTTTGATCACCCAGGACAAATGGGTGTTGGACATTATAAATCAAGGTTACAAGTTTTATTTTCACACCTTTCCTCCTTTCAAGGGCATGCCAGATGTACCTCCTCAGCAAAGGCTGGAGGCTCACAAACAGATTTCTTTGCTTTTGCAAATGGGGGCTATCCAGGTGGTACCTCCGTCAGAAGTAGGCCTAGGGTTTTATTCTCGCCTATTCCTTGTGCCAAAGAAAGGAAACACTTTGAGGCCTATTCTGGATTTGTCCATTCTCAATATATACCTAGACATTCCAAAGTTCAAGATGTTAACTTTACAGCAACTTCTGCCTCTGCTAGGCAAAGATCACTGGATGGTAACTCTGGATCTCAAAGAGGCTTATCTTCACATTCCTATCAGGCCCAGCTGCAGGAGATTCCTGCGTTTTCGGGCTGGTACTTTTCATTATCAGTTCTCTGCATTGCCCTTTGGCTTATCTACTGCGCCCAGGGTGTTCACAAAGGTCCTGGCTCCTGTGATAGCCTTCTTAAGACTAAGAGGAATACAAATTTATCCTTATCTGGATGATTGCCTCATTCTTGCTCAAGACAAAGACAAGTTACTTCAACATCTACAGTATGTAATGGCAGTTTTAAGGTGCCTAGGGTATTCTGTGAACAAAACAAAGTCCAGTCTAGTACCCTCTCAGGACATGTGCTTTCTGGGTGTGAGACTGAATACAGCCTCTCAGATGGCTATTTTGACCCCGGACAAACAAAGAAATCTTCACCTATACTTCCAGCAATTATCAGTAATGTCCAGGTTGACTGCAAGGACAGTCCTTCAAGCCTTGGGGTTCATGGCATCTTGCATTCTGGTACTTCCCAATGCCAAACTGCATATGAGGAAGCTACAATGGTATCTCAAAAGTGTATGGACTCAACACTGCCACGATTTGGACACTGTCATTCAGATAATACCTTGCATCCAGAAGGAATTCTTGTGGTGGGCTCAGGAATGTCACCTAAACAAGGGACTCTCTGACCCGACCAGAGGCGAGTCAGATCTTAACGACGGATGCCTCAGACCTGGCTTGGGAGCACACTTCAATGGGAAATGGATTCAAGACACGTGGCCTCCCAGACTACAGCATTTGCATATCAACATGAAGGAGATGTTAGCAGTCCAATTTGCCCTGATGGCCTTCAAGGATCTACTTCAACCAGGACAGGTGTTGATTCAAACAGACAGCACAACAGTCATGTGGTACATCAACAAGCAGGGGGGAACCCATTCTTACCCTCTTTGCAGACAAGCTATGATTTTGTGGGAGACTGCTCTGAGTTTGCACATCACTCTTCAAGCACGGTTTCTGCCAGGAGCACAGAACTCCTTAGCAGATGTATTGAGCAGACAAATTGTGGATCCCCATGAGTGGAAATTGGATCCTCACGTATTCCAACAGTTGACAGTGGCTTGGGGAACTCCAGACATAGATCTGTTCGCTTCTCCACTAAATTTCCAACTGCCAAAATTTTGCACAAAGATGTTTCACCCAAAAGCTTGGAAAGTGGATGCTCTATCTTTCAGTTGGAACAACCTTCACATCTATGCTTTCCCTCCTCTGCCTCTCCTTCCCAAGGTACTCTTGAAAGTCAGGCAGGACAAGCCGTGCATGATTTTAATAGCGCCAGATTGGCCACGTCAGCACTGGTATCCTCTGCTGAGGAGTTTAGTACAGGAGCCTCCTTGGCCTTTGCCACCAATTCCACACCTGTTGTCTCAGGCAAGCAATCATTTTCTCAATGTCAGGGTGCAGTCCCTGCATCTGACAGCCTGGCGTATTCTGTTTTAGACCCTGGGGGGTCTCAGCTTCCTCAACAAGTTTTGAATGTCATTTTGGAAGCCAGGCAGCCTAGTACTAGAAAAGTTTATGCTGATAAATGGAGGAGATTTTTTCTTTGGAGCACAGCAAAGAGCTTTGATGTCTCAGTGCCTAATTTGAGTTTTACACTACAGTACCTTACTGAATTATTAGACAAGGGTTTGTCTTTTTCCTCCGTGAAAGTTCATGCTGCAGCCATTTCTGCTCACTATGATTGTGACCCTCCTTTATTTTCTCACCCTTTGTTTAAACAATTTCTTAGAGGGCAAAAACATAAGACCCCGTAGAGCTCCTACTCCTTCCTGGGATCTCAATTTTGTGTTGGAAAAGCTTACTTTACCTCCTTTTGAACCTGCAGCTATGTCTGAGTTGAAGTTTTGTCCTGGAAGACTGCTTTTTGTTGGCCATTACGTCTGCTAGGAGGGTATCTGAATTACAGGCTCTCATGGCAGTTGAACCCTTCCTGATATTTCATAAGGATAGGGTGTCCTTGCGTACTAACCCTACTTTTATGCCTAAAGTTATTTCTAATGTGGCCTTAAACCAGTCTATTCATTTGCCTACTTTTTATGCTGATCCCCAAAATAAAGGGGAAAAGTCTTGCATTCTTTGGATATTCACAGGCAGTTACGCTATTATTTGAGCAGAACTAAAGAATTCAGGCAGACTCAACAGTTATTTATTTCTTTTGCTTTGGGTTCACAGGGGAAGGCTGTTTCTAAGCAAACTAATTCTAAGTGGATTGGCCATTGTATTGCTTTTTGTTATTCTCATCATGGGAAGGATGTTCCCAAGGGATCAGACCTCATTCCACTAGGGCTACCGCCACATCTACTGCCTTTTTAAGGGGTAGCTACTAAGGACATTTTGGAGGCAGCTACTTGGAGTTCAGTGCACACTTTTACTAAACATTACCATCTCCTTCTTTATTCTAAGTCTAGGGCTGGGTTTGCCACTGCAGTTTTACAGGGCATGTTGGCAGCTCCTAATGCTTTTTAGTTTGCCAGCCTCCCTTTACCTTTGCTTTGAGATTCTACCCACAGGTTATGACTGCAGCAATGTGAGGCGAAGAACATAGTACAGTTTTGTACCTACCATAAATGAAGATGTTCGAGGTTCCACATTGCTGCAGTCAATTTCCCTCCCTCCTTCCCCTCTATAGTTTGGGGTTGCTGTGTTTCTTTTGGGATAATTATTCTTTTATTTATGTTGGTTGTTGGGTATTTCTATTTTGGCTATGGCCTTTCCTTTTTAGGCCTTCTGACATCTGGGGCAAGAAAGACTGAGGATATGGCGTCGGTCATGCGCTTAAGTACTACTGCGTACTGACGTCAGTTCTGAGCGACCATGACCGACGCCAGCCTAACACTTTGGTATTCGGGCCGACCGAGGACAGCGGACTACCCACAGGTTATGACTGCAGCAATGTGGATCCTCGAACATCTACATTTATGGTAGGTACAAAACTGTACTTTCATCTCCCTCTTCCAAGTCATACTCCTTTGTCTCTTCGCCTTTCTCTTTCCCTCTCAGCTTGGATGGAAATCACTCGGGATTCCTGGATGATTTCAGTTATTGAAAAAGGATACTTTATGACTTGGAAGACTCTTCCTCTGTTTCAGGGGATACCTCAGCCTCCTTCCAGTCAGTTGCATCTGTTTCCTCTGTTGCTTGCTCAACTTTCCAACCAAGGCATCATTCAGGCTGTTCTTCCAGACCAGCAGGGAAAGGGGTTTTACTCAAGAAAGTTTCTTGTCCCAAGAAAAGATGGTCCTTGGAGGCCTATCGTAGATCTTTTCCCTAGTAAACACTTTCCTGGTGGTGCGTTGTTTCAGGATGCTATGTCTGCAATTTCTTCTTCCCCTGGTTTCTCCTCAAGCTTTCCTAGCTTCTCTGGATCTGAAGGATGCCTATCTGCATATCCCTATTCATCCACAGTTCAGGAAGTTCTTGCATTTCTCTGTGGGTTCTATGCACTTTCAGTTTTCTGCCTTGCCTTTGGTCTTTCCACTGTTCCAAGGGTATTTAGAAAGTGCCTAGCCCTAGTCATTTCCTATTTAAGGCTGAAAGAGCTTCACGTTTACCCATACTTGGACAATCTGTTTTTTCTGGCTAGCAGTCCAGACATTTTACTCCAATACCTGGATCTAGCTATCCCTTTTCTGCAGGGGCTAGGATTCTCAATAAATGTAAAAAAATCAAGTCTAACCCCAAGTCATAATCTCATATTCCTGGAGTGCAGGTTCTGGACAGACTTGATGTTTTTTCTCCCATCAGAAAAAGCAATTTCTCTCATAGCGTACATGGAGTCTCTTCTGCCCCTTTCTTCCATCACGGTCAGGGAGTTTCTGAGACTTCTGGGGTTCATGGCCTCTACAATCCCCATGCTGCCTTTTGCAAAAATTACACATGAAAAAGTTCCAGTGGTTTCTAAAGACAGTTTGGTCCCAACATGCTCATCCTTTGGATGTCTTGATTCCTCTTCTTTCCTGCCTGAAGACAGAGCTCCATTAGTGAATGCAACAACTCAGTCAGAACCCTGACCTGCCACTTCAGGTACCTCAGCCAGCTCCGCAGCTTTTCACAGATGCCTCAGATTTAGGTTGGAGAGCAACCTTTGCTTTCAGGAAAGTACAGGGTCTTTGGTCACCCTCTCAAAAGAACGAGCACATCAACATCAGAGAGATGAGAGCTCTGATTCTAGCCTTGCAGACCTTTCATCCTCTATTCTTGCCAGGACCCCCCTCAAGATTCTTACAGATAATACCACTGTCCTTTATTACATAAACAAGCAGGGGGGCACAAAATCTTGCCTTCTTTGTCACCTAGCCAGCAGAGCATGAGAATTTTGATTCAGTACAAGGTGACATTGTATGCTCTGAACCTCTGCTCTCTTCAGAACTCGATGGCAGATGTATTAAGCAGATCCATGACACAATCCCACGAGTGGATGCTTCATAGGGATGTGTTCCTGGTACTCCAGAAATGGACCTCTTTCCCTCCCCTCTGAACAGACAACTTTCTCTTTTTTGTGCCAGAGTTTCTCATCCTCAGGCTTGGAAAGTGGATGCTCTATACTTCTCATGGAAGGTGATTTTTTTATGCATTCCCCCCTTCCCTTTAATTCAAAAAGTCCTGTTGAAACTTCTACAGGACAAAACAAAAATCTTGCTACTGACCCCCTTTTGGCCAAGACAGCAGTGGTTCCCTCTTCTTCTGCAGTTAGCTAAGGGTCATAACTACAAGTTACCTCACCTGATGGACCTACTCACTCAGGACAAGAGTTCCTTGATTCACCCACATTTGTCAACTCTGCAAATGACCTTGTGGCTGATCAACTTTTGATCCCTTTCAGACACCTGTTTTCTAAGGAAGTGCTTCTGGTTTTGCAGGAGGCCAGGAAACCCAATACTACAAAATCTTAACATTTCCAAGTGGAGAAGATTTTCTATCTGGTGCCAAAAAAGAAAAGAGGATCCCCTCTTTGTACGTTTTCCTTTAGTGCTTTCTTACTGTGTGAGTTGCTTAACAGTGGCCTTTCCTACTACTCAAAGTCCACTGTTCTGCTTTGTCTGCTTGCTTGCCGTTAACTCTCCCATTAGCTTCCAGGCTAGAGGCTAAGCTTTTTCTTAAAGGCATCCTACACATGAAACCTCCCAGGAAACCAGTTCCTCCTCCTTGGGAACTTAACTATGTGTTAGAGAAGCTTACTCAGGCCCCTTTTGAACCAGTGGCCTCCCTCCACTTCTTTAAAGTTTTGCACATGGAAAACAATACTTCTAGTAGCCTTAACCTCTAGTAGGAGGGTCTCTGAAATTCGGGCATTGATGGCTTTGCCTCCCTTTTTGGTCTTTCACAAGGGCAGGGTATCTTTGAGAATGAATCCATCCTTCATGCCTAAAATGGTGAATGAGCTGTCTCTTAATCAGTCCATCCAGTTGCCTACTTTCTTCCCTTCACCTCAATCCCCTAGTGAGAGGACTCTGCATTCTTTAGATGTACATAGACAACTCAGATTTTACCTTGACAAAACTAAATCTATTAGGAAGTCTGTTCAACTTTTTGTGTCCTTTTATCCCAGGACGTGCCTGTTTCCAAACAAACTATCTCTACATGTATCTCTAAGGCTGTTGTGTTTTCTTATTTTTTTCATTGGATATCCTTATCTTCCATTAAGCCCCATTCCACCAGATCATTTGCTTCCTCAGGGGCTTTCTTCAAAGGCCAAGATGCTCACTTCATTTTGGAAGCTCCCACCTGGTCATCTGTTCATACTTTTACAAAGCATTACAAGTTGGACACTATCTCCAGATCCAGGGCAGGATTTGCCAGGGGAGTTCTGCATGGATTTGTGGAAATTGCTTCTTCATAGTCTTCCTCTGCTCCATCCTCCTCCCTGGGTTCCCTTTGAACTTTTTCACTCTCCCATATGTAAAGAATACTGCAACATTGAATAGAAGGACATAGAATAGTTGTGTAAAATCTTACCATAACTATAGATGTCTTCTGTTCTATGTTGCAGTATTCTATCCCACCCACATTCTCCCTACAACTTGTTCCTTCCCAAGATGGCTACCCTTCAGGTTCCCTTTGGATTTCTTTTCCTAATGGGGCTAACTTATTCTGAAGATTTTACGTGCGGACGTCATCTTTGCCTTTGTGCGACGTCCCACATATAAGCAGTGGCTTTAAGCTTTTATATACAGGCCGGACGTCGGGTTCTTGGGCGGAATACAACCCATATGTAAAGAATACTGCAACATAGAAGAGAAGGACAGCTATGGTTATGGTAAGATTTTAAACAACTATTCTATCTCTTTCGCTTCTAACAAATGGGAACAAAGAGTGTATAAAATAAATTGTCCAGATGGTTATCAGATTGTATTTCATTTACATATACTTTGATGAACAAGTATTTGCCAGTCAGGCCTAAAGCCCATTCTATAAGGTCTCTCACTACTTCAGTGCCCTTTTTCAGAAATTCTTCTGTAGATGAAATTTACCTTGCAGCAACTTTGTCTATATTGTACACCTTTGCCAAATACTTTAAGTTGGACATATTATCCAGATCCAGGGCTTTCTTTGGAGCAACAATCCCAAAGTGCATCTGTCGTTATCCACCCAGGTTTGCAAGTAGCTTGGGATTCAGACCCATCAGTTGAATCACATGGAGTGGATGAATAAGATACAGAAGTTATGTACTTACCATACAAGCTGGATCCTTTCATCCTAGTCCATCCAATATGATATCCCTCCCTCCATCCTACATCAAAATTTTAATTTCCTGAGGACTTAGTAGACTATCCTAAAGCTCTTCTGCCTGTTTCTCCTTATTTCTTCATGCGTCATTGTATTCTGTTATTTGTGAACAAACTTGATCAGAACAGAGTTAGTACTCCGGGATTATGTGAGGGAAAGATCCTAAAGGAGCTCGAGGCTTGGAGAACTAGCAGGATCATATTGGAGCAGACAGGCAGCTTGGTACCCATCAGTCATATTGGACACACTACCTTGATAGGATCCAGTGTTTTGGTAAGTACATAATTTCCATTTCTTGTTCTTTTGATGGATTCACTGTAGATGAGTGTTGTGATGATCTGGAAAGTTCATGGTGGAAATATTAGAGGACATTCTTTGTCTCTTGATTATGAAACATTCATTTGAGGTAACTAAATATTATCACTTCCCATTCTTCCTACTAAGATATGTAGCAGGATGTTCCTCAGCTCCAGTCATTCGGGACCTCATGGTTCCAAAATCTACATCTGGGGCATCTGCATATCCTGTAAAAAAAAAAAAATAGTTATGTCAAGAACTGGATGTGCACGGAGGACTGGTTTGTGAGAGAGATAATGTGCCTGTTCTACCTCAAAGTCCATTTCTCACTTGTAGGGCACTGAATCTTTGTCAAGTCTTTGAGAGGGCTACCAAGGTAGGAAAGTAAGATAGTAAATATCTAGTACCACCTTGACATACCCAAGGTCCATATCTGTGTCTTGGTCATTGGCTGAGGGTAGTAGCCCTTGTTGGCCTCCATGTTTTCCAGTTATGGCTTCACAGTTACTTTCCTTTAATCCTTCTGAAATACTGGCCCTATTCCATGTAATTTATTCACTTGTCTGCATTATCTGCAAATGTGATCTCCTCCAGGGAGTCAACTATTATTTATAATTTAAGTGAATGGGATGCCCTTCCTTTAGATGACAACATCCTTCAAATATGATTCTGCATAGTAGAGTTTTTATTTGTCTGAGCTTGATCATCAATTGCTGATACATTTATCCCATATGTGGGAGTCTGCTGTCAATACCTCTTTGTTGATGTACTTTTCTGATTCCTATATCTCATTTACTTAATTTGCTTATGACATTGGCTAGGTATCAATTCATAAAGTAGTAGTACATGTAGACACCATTGATCTATCAGAGGAGACGGCTGAGATCAGCAAATGGAATAAAGGATGTGCCAGAGTTGTCAGGAGTGGAGGCTGGAAATAGCATTTTTTAGTGTTACGTATTCCAGGTACCACCACATAGAGGAAGGAGAGTATTAAATAGTGTAATGATTAGCTACAGCAGTGGACAGCGGAGAAAGGCTTATGACTGGTAGGAGAATGGGGTGGGAGTTGACAGAGTGACCAGCTGTATATAGCTGTGCAAGGGACAGTCTTCATCTTATTCCAGAAGGGGCATTGGAGCTTAATCCGGGGTTAGAAGGGTACATCTCAGTATTCATACTTTTAAACTAAGGTGGAATGGTGGAGGAAGGGAAAGAGGGTGACAGAAGCAGAAGGGAGCATAGGTTCCTAGCCAGTAGAAAGAAGGTAAAAAGAGATACAGAGCATAGCAGAGGAACAAACAAAGGTAATGTAAGCCATGACTAGGTACCCTTTCTCTGCAGTGATAGGATTCTGGCTAGGAATATGGTTGAATTGTAATTAGTGATGCAGTTGGATAGAGTGGATATTGCTGGTTTCATGGATAAATGGGCTGGTGACTGCTGGGGGTGGAATATGGGGATGCCTGTGTATAGCTTAGTCAAGAGTGACAGGGAAAGAAGAGATGGGAGTAGAGTAGCAGTCTAAGGCATCATTTCAGAGTTTGAGAGGAGAAGAAGGAAAGACAACAATCCAGGAGTGAAACAAGGGTGCAGCTGGGGATAGAAGTAAGATTAAGTACACTGGTGGTTAAGGTAGAGGAATGAAGGAGCTGGTGGATTAATAGAGTGCATTAACTACCAGACATAACAGCTGAGGGGGATGAGACAGTGGAGGAGAAATTAAGATTGGGTTCAGATGAAGAGGTTAATACTTATGGAGATACGAGTCTACGATGAGTAGGTTGGGAGATTCCAAATGGAGCTGAATGGGAGTTGATTAAGGTCCTGGACTATGAGGGTTCCTGCTAATTGAGTAGGGCTGTACCAGAAAGGGTAGATTTCTGGATGTGGTCATAAACAATGCATAGACAAGGGTTCTGCAACCTGTGGCTCTTCCACCCCTCTGCAGTGGTTCCCTGTAGCTTTGAAAAATAATGGCCACTCTGCCATATGACACACACACACACACACAGCGATTGAGCAATCCCAATAAAAATCTCAACAAAGGAGCAAAAATAGGGACGGATATTAAATATTGTTCTTATAAACGTAGTTCTTTTATATACAGTGTAATAATTATATATAAAACTGAATACACTGTTATCTTCATTTTATGGGTCAGATATGTTTTGTGGCTCGAGATGAATTTTATTTGGTAGGGGAAGGGCCAAAATGGCTCTTTTGATAGTGAAGGTTGCAGACCCCTGGCATAGACTATTATGAATGTCTAAATTAAGTTGCAGTTTGGCACGAGAGATCCTGACACTGTGTGGTTTAGAGTAAGGAGATGTGTGAGAATACAAAAAAACTAATTTGCTGGTGTAAAATTTTTAAAAGAGTGGATTATGCTATATGTGAGGTGTTCAAGGGGAGTTAGGATACTGGGAGCAAATTAGGCAAGTAAAACTGGGAATGGGTTGGGATGAGGTGCTTAGGGCTGTGATGAAGGGTGTGATGAAGAATCAAAAAGAGAAGAGGGACAATATGACTGCATAGGATTCTGAGGCTAGCAATTAGAGCAAAAGATAGGACAAAAGGTAGGTTGAGAGAAGGGGGTGGCAGAGAAGGAATACTACAAAGAGGCTAAGGGCATTAAAGGCTAAGATGGTAAATTTCTAGCAGAAAGAATGAAAGAAAGAAGGGAAGGACGGAAGTGACCAAGCTTAACCAAGATGATAGGGGGAAACCACAAACAACTGGAAGAGCAGTGGCACAGAATGAATACATTACTTCAGTCTTCAGAAAGGAAAGCAGGTGGAAGCAAGACAGAATAGGGAGAAGAGTGAACAGACACCAGGATAGAGAGGGATAAGATTTAGAGGTAACTTGGTTCCTTAGGAAGATGAAACTTAATGAGCAGATGGCCAGCTTCCGTGAATCCTCAAAAATCTGACCTCCTGATGAATATGTTCACAGATCACTGGCTAATGCAGAACCACTAGATGACTGTAAGTCAGTGGTTGTGGTACCCTTGTATGAGGGAGCAGAACAAAAGCTCAGCCCAGGGAGCAACAGAAAATCCTGAAGGGAAGCTTGGTAGCATTTCCCAAGGCAACAGTCTCCAGGAAAGCAGTCAACATGGGCTCATGGCTTGAAGGAACTATCAGTTAAGGCTGATCCAGTTTTATGACTTTGCTGTAGATGAATTTCACATGAGACTACAAGCGGATGTGGTCTAACTTGACATCAGCAAATCCTTAGAGATTCTCCCACACAACTGACTGATGGTCTTACTCCCATCCCTGCAATCTTCCTAAGATTGAGGACTCTACAGCTATATAACAAAGTGTTAGGACATAGGCAGATGTGTTGAGAGGGAGATTGTCATTAAATAGGAAAATAACTAGTTCAGCATAACAGAGGTCAGTCCAGAGTCCAGGTGCTCTTCAATGCATTTGTCTATGTATATTTGAGAAAGATCAGCCTGTTTGCTAATGATTCAAAGTTAACAGGTGCAGTAGTGAAGGATGGGGGAAGAGTCTAGAAAAATACTTGGAAAGGCTAAGCAAGTTGGCGGAAGTGGGGTATTTGAGACACAATGCAAAGTGACTTCTGCAGGTGATTTTCCTAAGATACCTCTAGCGACATATCCAGGCATCCAATATCACCCATACATATTTACAATAGTAATTATAATACCATGTTACATACAAGCTTTTGAAAGATTTAATTTTAAAGTTTACATGAAAGGCAAAGTGGATATATGTCTATCCATCAAAGACCAAAGTAATGAACAACATGTATTGTCAAACATGCCATTTATCGAGCCATTCTAAGATCGCATTACCATAGGGATAAGGAAATTTGCCTTTTCTTCACTGTAGTGCGATCTCTGAGTTGTTATATTTAATTAGCAGGGGGTGTCATCTTCTCTAAGGAACCAGGTTACCTCTAAACCTAATTAGCAGGGGGTGTCGGGGGACACAGCCCCCCACATGAGGAGGTTTCAGTGAATGGCATTTACGATGTAATGCCATTCGATGCTTTTACTCTTCAATGAATAACCATAGACCCAGGCAAAACAGCTGTATTGACACTTGATCTCAGTCTAGTGCAACTAAAAAGGTATTAAATCTTGTCCATATACGAGTGTCACTATACCTCTCACTATCTTAGCACAAGAAATCTGGGCAAAGCAAAAATAATGGGGGGACAAAGGTGCAAGAATGAGGACAGATTTTAAATATTGCTCTTACAAACTTAGAATGGTGCTAAAATAGTAGGTTTTGAATCAGAATGCATTTTTGAGTGATATAAAGTCTGCAACTCAAATCCATCCATCCATAACCCCCTTTTTCCATTTTTGCACATAGGATCAAAGTGTCACTTCAACAGGGACAATCATATAGAACTAAGGTTTACACTGAATAGCTAGCCCTGCCACTGTAGTTTTTTCACATCACACACTTGCACACACACTCACACCCATGGCCAACTTAGTGTCCAAGCCACCTACTGCGTGTCTTTGGAATGTGGGAGGAAACCAGAGCACCCAGAGGAAACCCATGTGAACACAGGAAGGACATGCAGACTCTGCACTCAAATTTAGGTCTTTATTTAATGGCTTCAGTCCTTGGTAGTTTGCCAGAAAATCACACTTTTTATGAGTAAAAATATCTGGGCATTCTGTGAAACTTTGGATATTTCAGAGGTGTAAGTGTCACATATCTATTTCTTTAAACATATCAGTAATCATGTAACACATCTTCATGAATAAAATGCTGCTGTTTGTGAAGCTTTAGTGATTACTGAGATATTCTTAGCTGTTTGCAAACATTACAAACTTTAGCCTTTACTTTATTGTGGCTTACAAAATCCAGTTTAAGATCTAGTATCTGTTAAATATGACAACAGTAAAGATTAGTTTGTGCTACAGTCTGAAGTTTATTCTTCTTTTAGTAACACTTATAGTACTGGGGATATAACCACTTGAATGATCTGTAGCAAACCATAGCCATAATGTGAATTTTGTCAAAAGGCTTAGGATGTAACCATTCAAAGTTAGAAAACAAGCTTGTAGAGCTATGTTGAAGAGAGTGAGTTTAAGCCACAGCAACCTTGATGTGACGTTTCAACTGAGAGAGTGGAACTGGTGGCAACAGAGAAGGAAAAGAATCTGACAGTGCTGATTACACTTGGATTAATGTACTGGGAGAAGAGTAAGAAGGGCATTGGCAGCAACAGATAGAATCAGGCTAAGGTAAATTTGTAAATACAGCAAGAAAAACAGCAACTGCAACCAATCCACTTTAGTCTTTATTAAGCGCTTTTCTTCCAGTTTTTAACCAGAACTTTTTCAGATAAAATTTGTTCAAACAGAATTCCATTTAAAACCATCAGTTACTCAGTCATATGACTTGTAAATAACCAATAATCTATCTCTAAATTGTTAATGTTAGATAAGGGGGGAACCAACTACAGGTCCTCAAAATACATTTATTTGATCAAGTAAAATCACGGTTGAGCACTTTTGTCTATTTACACAGACATCATCAGAACCATGAATGAAAAAATCTTCAGGTTTTCATAACTACATGAACATGGCGCTGCATTATACCCTGGTTTCCAGAGATATTGAACTTATTTTGCGGAAGAACTGGTTTGCGTTGCAGTGTGATGAGGAAATCAAATTTAATTTTGTGGAACCCCCCCCCGCTTTCACTTGCAAAAAATAAACCTAATATGAAATGCCTCCTAGAAGAAAAACAGGGCAGACAGTAGGGGACTATAAAACACAAGGAAGTGTGGACATTGTTACCAATTCCCATTCGTAGACACCTGTTATCAAGGCCCTTTGTTGAACACAATTGTTGGTATAATGACTGGTGGTACATACAACTGTGCAACACAGCGTGGGCTATCTGGCCACATGTACTTCATGTTCTGCTTTTTACATAGGCAAAACCAAAAATGCCTTGAATAATTGAATATACCAACACACTTACAGCATACAGTGACAAGACAAAACGAGTGCACTGGCAAGGCATTCCACTATATGTCCAGGGTTCAACAAATTAATTTTTTTAGTACTTAAACACCAGGAAATGTTTTGGCAACTTAGACTGGATGCAGCCAATACACCTGGTCTCAATGACGGCATTTTAATCATTAGTGAATTGAGAAAACGAGCCAGTATATTGTGATGGCTGCTCTTGGTTTTATGTGAGGTTATCATATTTTATTTTGTTTTAGTTCAGTGTATTTTCTCAATGCCAAACTAATATTTTTTTTCTAATTTTCTGCTAGTTTTTTTCAGCTTTTTCTTGGGGCATCTTCCACATGCTCAAACCATTAATTACAAGTCTGAGCCTCATGCCTTTCACAGCTTTCCTGATGTTGACAACAGAGCTGCTCTGTGGGCTTTCGAGGATCGATGATTGGCTTGTGCTGTTTCTTTGCTGGGCAGATAAGATCCCTTTTGGGAAAAACCTTCCACATTAAAAAAAATAGTTTAAATGTATTTTCATGCTTTGGAAAATTATTTTTAATCTAGTTTTATACAAATGGGGTCTGAAGATTATTCGTCAAGGTTACAGATGGCAGTGGGAGGAAATTCCTCCTTTCCAGGGAGTAATCCCTCATCCACCAGACCAGACTCCACTATTTCTCCCTGCCCTTCAACACTTGTTGTCTCAGGGACTGATGGAGCTAGTTCCTCCTTCACAGGTGGGAAGGGTTTTTGGATGTTTTTGGTGCCAACGAAAGAAAATGCTTGTAGACTAGTCCTGCATCTTTCTTTCCTAAACCAATTTGTGATAGTGCCCAAGTTTGAAATGCTGTCACTTCACAACCCGCTATCCGTTCATCTCCTCATTTAGGTTTCCTAATAACACTAGATTTAAAAGATGCTTAGAATCACATCCCTGTTCATCCAGACTTCAGGCATTTCTTAAGGTTCTGTGCATCTGGATCACACTATCAGTTCTCTTCCCTACTCTTTGGACTATCTACTCCACCAAGAATGTAAGTGTCTAGCTCAACTTATAGGTCATTGCAGCCTAAGGGTATCCACGTTATTTCATATTTAGATGACTTGCTTACCTTTAGAGTCTTTTCAGGAACCTCTCACTAGGGTGAAAGATCTCATACACAAGCTGGGATTCGAGAGAATGTTTAAAAGTCTTTTTTGACTCCTTCACACAGGATTATGTTCCTGGGATGTCTGCTAGACATCGCAGTTCAAAGAATTTTTCTTCCTTTTCTATGATATCTAGGATCGTCCACTCAGACTTTCGTCACTGCGAGGGAATACCTTAGGATTTTGGTTCTCATGGCATATACCCCTGGCAAGACTCCACATGAGAAAGATACACTGGTACCTGATGTCTGTTTGGCCCCAGCACCAACACCCATTATCTTTTCAAGTCCCAGTTTTGGGGGCTGTTAGAAGATAAATCACTTGGTGGAGACAGGAAATATCCCAAATTCCAGGTCCCCCCACACTCCAAAGAAATCAGTCGCCACAGACTTCTCAGACTTTGCTTGGGGAGCAGTTTCAGGAGTGATAAAACTACAAAGTGTATGTGTATGGGACACCAAGGAGAGATGCAAGCACATGAATATAAAGGAGATGCTTGTCCTCATCAGGCCACTCAGATATTATCTTTAGTCTCCTGGACCTCTTCAAGTTGTTACAGACAATATCACAGTCATGTTGTACATCAACAAGAAAGGGAGAATCAGGTTGTACCCCCTTTGCTGTGAAGCCATATCCTATGTTAATATGACTAGTATGCACAGTCTCACCGTATAGGTATCCTACTTCAAGTCGGTGCAAAATTATTGTGTGGCAGAAAAGCTAAGCAAGACAAAGGCAGACCATCATAAATGGAAACTAGATCAAGGAATCTTCCAGTATTTGATCTGATCCATCTGTGAGGAGTTCCTCAAGTATACCAGTTTGCCTCCTCTCTAAACAATCAACTGGCCAACTTCTGCTCCAAGACTTCTTGCAAGAAGGCATGGAAGACCGATGCCTTTTCTTTTCCTTGGAAACGAATGTTCCTGTATGTCCTTTCCATTGATATCTAGGATACTTCTGAAGATTCAGTAGGAATCCCCTAAGATCATTCTAGTTCTCTCTTAATTTGGAATTGGCCGATGGCTATTACCAACGGCTTCTACTCAGAAAAGAACAGGGTTGTTTGATATACCCCGACCCCAATGAACTTCAACTGATTGTCTGAATGATAGGGTCTTGATTCTGTTTAGGCACCTGTTTACTGATGATTTGCAGCAGGTACTAATGGAGGCTAGAAAGCCTACTACTAGAAAATCATATATTAACAAATGGAAAAAGTTTTCTAGTTGGTGCCAACAACATAACCAACACCCATTCATGGCTAGTGTTTCTTTGGTTTTACAATATTTTTGAGTTACTATTCTGTGGCCTTTCTCACTTCTTCATCAAGGTTCATTTATAAGCCATTGCAGCATGTCTGTCTGTGGATTCTCCTCTTGAAAGGTATTTTTATGTCAGAATGCTTTTGCAGAAGAAGCCTCCAAGAAAACTGGTGTCTGCTTCTTGGGATCTTAATTGTGTTAGAGAAGCCAACACTTGCTTCATTTCAACCAGCTAATCTGAGTGACTATAGGTTCTTAACTATTTTACTTACTGCTCTGACCTCTGCAAGAAGGGTATCTAATTTGCAAGGTTTTATTTTGAGTCAACCCTATCTTATTTAAATAGAGAAGGGTTTTCATTGAGAACCAATCCATCTTTTATGCCTAAAGTGGTATCCAGGTTTACTTAAAAAGCCAAACTATCCATCTCCCTCTTTTCTTTCCTGGACGTAAAAATGAGAGAGAGAGAGAGAGGATACATTATATCTTGGATTTCTGCAGACAACTCTGGTACTATCTTGACAGAATAAAACTCTTTAAGATCTTTGGATCAGTTGATCATTTATTGTGAAGGTAAGAAGAAAGGCCAGCCTGTGTCGAAACAGACTATTTCCAAATGGTTGTCTCAGGATACTACCTTTTGTTATTCTCACAACAAAAATACTCTAGGCAGGGTCAAGGCTCACTCTTCTAGGGCCTTGGCTTCATCTGTAGCTTTTTTGAATGGGTTGCATTCCAAAAGTATTCTAGAAGCAGCAAATTGGTCCTCTGTACATTCTGTTACAAAGCACGACAAGCTTGATTCCTTCTGTAGGTCTGGGTCAGACTTTGCTAGGACCATTCTCCAGGGGCTCCTAGACCTTTCCTCTTCAATCTCCCAAATGTACTAAGTATAATCTACCCATATAGCTAAGGCTACTGTAGCAGTGATCAATATGATGAACTTGGTACAGTTATGTAAGTAAACTAACAATAGTAGTAGATGTTAGAATTATCATTGCTGAAGTAACCATTCACTCCCTCCGTCCTCCCTGTGTTTTTTTTTATTATGCCAGGGTGTGTATATATGGATACAATTTGGACTCCAGCTATGTGTTCGCAGTGGCCAGCCTTCCTCTCTCAGTTGGCTTGAAAGCTCTGAAGGGTTTGGTGCTGAAACCTGTGATTTTAGGCAATGTAACAGTTTGAGCACGTTAGGTAACTTTGGAAGCTTCCGGCTGTTTTAACATTGCTTGGGCTCTCCATTCCCTCTGCTGAGCATAAATTTGGCTGTAGATTAATACTTTTTGTTACAAGGCAGACTTATGACACTGTAGAAGAAGTAAATGAAAGTCAGCATCTGAATAATCTCGACAGATAGGTTCAACAGAAGTACGTTTGATGTGGTTCTTCAATACTGTATCAGTAGTGGAATCTTTAACGTTTCCTTTTTGAAGTACAGTAGTCAGTTTATTAGTAAGAAAGGGGAGAGGTAAAAATCTGTTCATTCCAAAAGCTTTAGTGTATTTTTTGTATGGAACCAGTTTGCTTTTACTGTTTGACATTCATACTTAAAGTTGTAGAGATCTAGGTATGCTAGGTATTGGTATCTACTTTTGCTCTTATTAATTCTATTAAATGTGTCTTTATACCTAGGTAACATCAGAATAATTGCAACATTTCTATTATGGCTTTTGCCTTAAGGAATATGTTCCATCTGCAGCCAGTACTTTATAAATCTCTGCCACTTTTTGTAAGGTTGCAATTAGAAAGCAGTGGGAGACCTACAGCTGTGTTCCTGAATTACTGCAGGCAACATGGGGCCCAGCAAGCTATTCAGGCCAGATTTCTAGCTACCAAGAAAAGCAAAGGTAATCATGCTGCCTTTTGGTACTTAAATTAAGTAGTGTTCTGTCAAGAACTGTTACATCTTTGAAAACTACAGCATAAAAGTAATCCTGCTATCTGCACTTTTATTATAAATGCTTGCATACTGACAACTGCTAGAAGTTTGTTATGGGTTCTCTTGTTTCCTTTAGTGCTTTGGATCTTTGTTAATTATATTATATTTTGCCTCTTAACTCTGTAAAGGATGTATGGGCATGCCATAGATGTAATTCATTTGTTATGCTTTATAAAACTCAATGGAGACCATATATATGTATCTGTCTGTGTACTTACAGAAACATAGCATATTATTTTTATACACCTTTGCATCTAATGCACCATGTTAAAAACATATAGAAATACAGTGAAACTATTACCTGTTGCATGTTCTTCCCCTGAAGGCATAAACTTGTACATTACTGCTTACTAAGATAACGTACAAATCACAAAATGATTACAGCAGAAAATGCATACTGTATAAAGTAGAAAGCATAACACAACTGCTTCAGATAAATGCAGTGTTAGTTTTATCTGTCCCCCTACATTTTGTCATGTCAGAATTGGTTAAAGCTACTGCCAGTTGGAACAGTCTGGTTGAAGCTTCATCCAGATGTAAAGGGAAAAATATGTAAGGGGACAATACCCCTTCCAATCCACCTCCATTAAGTTCACAGTCTC
Organism: Protopterus annectens; assembly: GCF_019279795.1. Classification (NCBI taxonomy): domain Eukaryota; kingdom Metazoa; phylum Chordata; order Ceratodontiformes; family Protopteridae; genus Protopterus; species Protopterus annectens. The sequence goes on along the minus strand of NC_056750.1, from coordinate 401,744,993 downwards.
ACAGCTGCAGAGGAAAATAAGAAGTCCCAAAACTGTGAATCAGTATCATTGCACAAACAGAAACCTTACCAAGAGTGATTACTTTTGGATAGCAGAGATCAGTGAATTACAGACTAGGCAAGACTACTTGATGATTTGAGCCCTTATCTGTTTTACACTTAACTAAGAGTAAGGAAACTATTTTTAATAACTGTGTATAATTTTTAGTGCAATTTATTTAAGCATTAACCTATGACTGGATGTGGGGTAATGCTGGATTTTCCTATGGCTGATGTGGTTTGATCATGAGGTCAAAGCCCAAGTGATCAAACGAAGCCAACCGTGGATAAATACAACATTACCCACACTCAGGAGTGCGTTACTGCTGTTATACAAGGACATTATTTAAGAAACAAATTTCTTACCTTTCTTAAATAATGCCTTTGTACAACAGTGTTGTAGTTTTTCTCTGCTCTCTTCTGCCCCCCCCTTTTTTTTTGATGTACTGCACATGTATAAGAATTGCATTCCCACACTTGCACAGTATATCAGTGCTGTCCAAGAGAAGCAATTGAGAAAAGAGAATCCCCATTGCCATTTTTTATATATACTGCTACTCTTAGTGCAAGAAAACTGGACAAAGCTGAACACAGTTGGGGGGAAGGGCAGCAAAGGTCCAAAAATTAGGGACAATATTTTATTGGTCTTATAAACTTAAAGTTACAGGAATGGGAGGTCTTGTATTATCTTATATTTTGTGAAGTATATGAAACCTAAACCTCAATTGTCCGCTATTATTTATTGACTTTTATCCCCAGTGGCTTGCCAGGAAACTACTTTTTTTTTAAATAGGAAAAAGACCAACATTATGGGGCAAAAATGTGCACATTCTGCAAAGAGCTGAGAGGTACAAAAGGCTGGCAAGATTTAAGGAGGTGCAGCAAAGAAATACAAAGAAAATCAGGTACAGTTCTGTTTCTTTACGTTTGCAGAATGTACTTGCTTTTTCTTGTATTTTGCCCTGCCCTGTGTAGAATATTTCAATAGAAAAGTCTGGCCTCTCAATGGTACTTTAGAGGCCAGACTTTTTTCTATTGGCATATGCTTGAATTACAACAGGCATGATGGTTGGGCTGTCCAGTCATTGTGCATGTTTTTGAATGGCAACGAGCCAATTATTTTATAATATAAAATATATAACAGCAATTCTTAGAGCAACAAAAGTCACATACCAGAAGATACATTTGTTGTAATGTCTCTAGTAGAACTTCCTTTCTTTATGAAATTTGATATGAATGTATGAATTATTCTGGGATTTTTATTTTTAACAGGATTTTTAAATATTACAGATAATTTGCACAAATTTGTTGTACAAATGCACCCTTTATGTAGTTATTAGCTAAGATGAAACATCATTTTGCCTACCCATATTTACATAGTAAATAACAAGACTGTGTTCCAAATTTTCTGTACTTCAGTTTGACAAAACAAACACAACAGAATTATTTGTAAGATTTGTTGCATAGTTGGTGATATTAAATGATGAAAGCAACATTGGCTAGCAAATGCTGTTTATATTTAATGCATTTTTAGGCTGCCAAAAGTGGTGGTCAGATTCATACACAGAGTTTTTACTGCTTACAAGATGCAGGGTGGAGGGAAGTTCAACTGTATTGCAACCTTATAATTCGTATACAGACTTGTGCATCTGTCAGTATGCAGTTAGTGTGAAGAAAATAGAAATTAATGGTACATTGAGCTACAGCTTAGTGTACTTTTCAATGGCACTGGCATACTGAGTGCCAGACTGTAAAGGCAGTAGTTGGAGAGGTGGATAATTCTGCTGCAGGGCGTGGCACACAGTATAACAGTCTCTTCCTTCCTGCCAGCATAGTTGGCACAAGAAAGACGAGTGTAGAGAGTTATAAGAATTCATAATGCTCATAATGCAATTGACTTTCACTCCTACAAAGTAATTGTGTGGACAGAGTTAAAAGAAAGGGAGCATTATGCAAAGAAGGTGCATAACATAGCATAATGTTCACCTGCAAAATAAGAGCATCATTGGCTCTGGAAGGAAGTGGACATTGCATGCTACTGAGAGCATTGTGTGCTGAGGGGGCACAGCATGATGAATGCTTTGCCATGCAGAGTAATATCTTTGGTGGTGCTTTGGGCATAATGCAACATAATCTCATTCTTATAATGCAGTTAGTCCTAGAAAGTCATACCTGTAATGTGTTCAGTGAAGGAAGGGAAGCTGTTGCATGTGCTTAGTCACTTTTGCGTACACAGACTTTTAGTTTTATGTGTGTATACCTACTGTTCCTTGCTTGTCTTCCAGATTCAAGTTTTTTTTTTCTACCTCTTATTAGTGGGTTAGGCAGTTACTTCCCCCAGAAGAGAGAATGTGGTGCTCCAGGAGCCTGTAGTCTACCATCATACCATGTCTCCCTCACCATGCTCTGGCAAACCGCAGTGATGCTTTAGGTTTATGCTGTGGCTGAGAAGTAGTGGTGGAATGTGGCCTGAGAGCCACCTTTTCTTATGTGTTGTCAACAGGGAACTTGCTTCTTGTATAGTCCTGTATCCCAAATGCATACATTGTTTTGTCCAGGGAATTAGATGTGCAGTGAATTTTTTGGAGAAATATCTGTCTGTCCTATTGCCATTTTTTATTGCAGAATATTCCTTTATTGAAACAGCAGACAAATCATAACATACTCAAAACATTGTCACATAAAATCAGAAAGTGACAAATACTATCATGTTCGTAAGCACAGTATAGACTAAGGACAATACTCATTCTTCAGTACACATGAAACAGCACTACATTCCCATTTAAACTCTAGCTATGTTTCCCAACTGATATAAAATAATTGACCCCTTGTCATGACAACTGCCCATCTCCACTCTTTTGGATGCTCAGAGCTTAAGTTTGTAAGATAATTGTAATTTAGAAACCAATCTCTTTAATTGTAACTTTGATTGTTGAAAAATAAGCACTTATACCATGGCTAATATAGTGTTATCCATATAGAGGATGAAGCATCTAGATTCAAAGGCTTTGTGGGGATAGCTAACAGCCAAAACTTTAGTTCCTATCTCTGCATAGAGACAATCTGATAAAGAGAAATGGCTAGGAGATAATGTTTTCTGAAAGCATTCAAATGTTTTCCCAACCATGAGAACTTTAAAGATAAGACAAAACCAGACAGCATTTATTAGAAGCACAGGCTGTACCAATCATCTTAGCATGGATAGCCTTTCTTTTAGGTTAACTCAAGTTTGTAAGAATGGCTGTCTGTTTAGAACACTTGTTCCTATTAGGAGGGTAAAACTTCAGGATTTGAAGATGTACATAGTTTTATGTGTTATTAAGTTAATAGGTTTTAGGGAGTATTTGGGGTGTGTTTGTTTTTTTTTTTTTTTTTTTTTTTTTTTTTGAGGACTTTCGGTAAAACAAAAAGTTTTGTAAGATGTGGCATAGGATCAAATGGATATGAAAAGAAACAACTGTATGAAAGATCAACCTGACAAACAGTGTATAACAAGGAAGGTAGCAAGAGATCCTGTTGAGGTATTGGAAATATTTCAGAAGTCTGTCTATGAAAATGTGTATAAAGCAGAGAAGTATGAAAATCAAGAAGACATTTATGGAAGAATTAAATATGCCAAGGTTAGAGGTAGATGAGGCTCAATTACTAACAGTAAGGATAAGAGGAGATGAGATAAAAATGGTGACGTATAACCAATCCACAGGAAAGTCCCCAGGAATAGATGGTATTCCTGTGAAAGTTCTGAAGCCAGGAGGGGAGAAACTGATATTTTACAGTACTTTAATGGGAGGAGAAATACTGACATCCTGGAAGAAAGCAGAGGTAGCTGTAATACCTAAAGAGGGTAAAGACCCATCAGATCCAGCTTCATACAGACCCATGTCAATAAAAAAAACATGATTGTAAAGTGTTTATGTCTGTAGTGGCCAGAAAGATGGCAAATGTGATGTCAAAATTGACAGATCTGTATCCGTGTGGTTTTGTGGAGGAGAGGCATGCATTTGACAACATTAACAGAACATTGATGATCGAAAAGGAAGCAGAATGTAAGAAAATGCCACTGTTGTTGGTATGTTTTAATGCAGAGAAAACATTTGACAGAGTAAGCCGGGACTTTATGAGCAGGGCAATAGAAGCATTTGCATTCTCTGATAGAATTATAAGGTTGATTTGGAGGATATGGCTCCCTGTCAGACGATCAAAACGCCATTTCCTCAAATATGAAATGATCAACATGTATTGAGCGAACTACAGCAAAACAGCGAAATCCGAAATGTCGAAGTGTTTTGGTTGGCCTGTCTGCGGTATAGCTCCGTAAGGTAAGTGTGCAATAGGTATGGACCTTAGGGTAGGGTGCGGGTTAAGTTAAGTGCATAGATAGGTAATGTATGTAAGATTTGTGTAGTGTTAGAAGTAGGGTTTTGTTAAATGTATTTATGTGTATTATTTATTTTGTTAGGGTATATCTCCATAGGGAAAGTGTGCGGTAGTTATGGACCTTAGGGTTAAGGAGGGGGTTAAGGGTAGTGCATAGATAGTTGTGTATGTTGGGTTTAGTGTAGGATTAGAAGTTGGGTTTTGGTGCTTTACTTTAGGGTTAGGAGTAGGGTTTGGTTAGTGTATGTATGTGTTTTATTTATTTTGTTTGGGTAGGTAGTATGTAGCGGGTGGTGGGGCTGGCCGACTATGACTGTTCAATGTTTTAAATTTCGCGGTTTAGTGCATTCAGTCTATTCACGGTTTGATTAATACGCGTCGCTCTTTTGGTATTTGCTAAAATGGATTTTTTGCGGAACTGATCTAGATCCGGAGGATATATGAGGGATTGGAGGCAAAAATTAAAGAGGGTGGATTCCTTTCTGATAACTTCTGCTTGAACAGAGGAACCAGGAAGGGGTGTTCTCTTTCCCTTTGTTATTTGTATTATATTTAGAACCATAAGCAAAGAAAATAAGGGACTCAGAAATACAAGGATATAATTGGTATAGTAGTCAAGAAAAGCTGGCTTTATATTTGCAAATTATATTATTTATACCTTATAAAACCAGAAAAGGACATTTCAGTGTTGTGGAACATTTTGAGACAGTTTCATATATTTTTGAGATGCAAAATGAATGAAGCTAAAACAAAGGCAATAGCTGTAAATTATGTACCCACACATGAATTGGTTTAGCATTATCCATATTTATTGGGAGTGGTAAAATGAAGTACTTAGGAGTATGGATTAAAAATGATTCCAGTGTGGCAACTAAGGATATGTGGAAAGAGACAAAACAAAAGATAATTCAAAAATGGAGAAATTGGAAGATCTGTTGTATGAAAATGGATAGTAATATACAAGCAGTTAAAATGTTTTTAGTCCCTTTAGCTGGCAACACGACACCATAAAACTTCACTGCCAATCAAGAGCGACAGCTGATCCGCTCTGGCAACCCCTAACCTGGAAAAAGCCGAAAGAAGAAGAAGAAATCTTATACACAGGTCAGGCATATTTTTATCAACCAGAGGAGAAGTTATGGATAGAAATTAATAAAAACCTGAAGGATTTTATCTGGGAGGGGAAGACAGCAAGAGTCAAGTGGGATAAGCTGATCCTTCAAACAGAACAAGCCGGATTGGGATTACCCAATTTGAAGAGGCATTTTGGAGTTACACAGTTAAGGCTGCTGTGCATAACCCAAGCAGAAACGTATAATTCAAAATGGAAAGGGATGATGATGAAACGGGGGAAGCTTGAGAAACAAAGAGAGACTGGGATTTTGGTTGCAGATCTTTAAGGAGAATGACAGTAATCATACAGAATATTATATTCATAAAGTAGCAGCAAGTATTCTAAGAACAAAGCCAATATGGGAATGGAGAAAGGAGATTTTGCCAATAGGGATGACTGCAGTTAGAGATACGGACAAAAGGCAAGAGGGGGCTAGAATGTATTAGAGAAAACTAGCAAAGGAACCAAGGTATTGAGAGCAAATAACTAGAGAGGGAAAGGTAATAGAATGGGAAGATGCCAAGAATTTATTTGGACTGCAAGCTAGAGATTGCTTTTCCTGTTAAGGATTGATATTGGAGTATAGGCAAAGAGAAAGAAGTATGGGGATCCTAAATGAAAGACCGGCACTGACTCCACTGTTCTCCCTGCCCTTTTTACAAGCCATTGGATTAGGTGGTGACAGAGATTGTGAATGATCCCTGTTTTTATTAGCTCCTGGTGGCATTGGACGAGCCACCCCTGGATATGTAGCTGCTTAGGTGATTGACTGTCTGAGAAATTGCTCTCCCTCATGGCGAGACTGAAACTGAAACTGTGCACTTCCTTTAGTTATAAGTTTCTGGAAAGTGCAGGTTAACTAGATATCCCAGATCCTGTATATTATTAGATTCCTTTCTTCTAGGATACAGAGAGCTATTATAATCAGGTGTCACTTTGACAGGGAGCCCAACAATGTTCATGTTGTGCCCTAAAGCTCTGCCCTTGTTTATTATTGCTTATGTGTCATTGTATGTAAGGCATTTAAAGTAAAATATCTATGCATCTTCCTTACCCTACTTTTGGTATAATCCTGTGAGCCATTTCAATTATTGGGGCTGTTGCAGATTCCAAAATGACACTCGGTTCCCTTTTGATGAAATCTATTTGATCAGCTCCCACTGCATTTTCAGACAGACAAATGATCCTTAAATTATTCATAACAGGCCCAGTTTTCAAGCTCCTCCAATTTAATTTTCAGAGCACACAAATGTAATTGCAGCTTTTAAATGCTGCTAGAGTAATCTGCAACTATAGATTGTTGAACAGTTAATTCCCTCTGCTGCTTTGTAGTACTGCATTGATCGACTGAAGTTGTGTGACTTGAGAGGTGGTCACAAGCTTAATTTGTTGGATGTCTTCAGGAAGGCTATTTTTTTTTACAATAACAGGTAATGCCTCCAACATTGTTCTCAGTCTGAAATTCCTTTCCTACTTCAGTCACCATTTTTGTCCAGCTCACGAGGTTTGCAGGTCATCCCAGGCAAAATTGTTAAAGGGACAAGTATTGGTTTAATGTTTTTCCAACCACTCTGTTTAAAGCTTATCAGAGAAAGTGGTATTCTACTATTCTTTTTACTAAATATTGCCTGAAATTGACTGATAAGGGGGGAACCTTAACCCCTTCAATGGCAGTACAGGTGCAGAGATGCTTGATTAGCACTCTCTCTCTCCATGCTATTTCCATGCACACCCTCACGTGCAGTGAGTCTTTTGCAAATGATGTTTCCCCACCTCCACAAGAAATAGTCTCTTGCCCCCCCCCCCCTTGACAGGTGCATACTACAGTAATTTCCAGTCTCCACCACTCTGGGCACACTCAAAGTCTGTGATCTTCATCTCTTCCCTTGAGAGAAGCAAGAAGGCAAAGTCTTGTCATCCTTCCATTCCCTGTAGCCATCTCCCCTAGTGCTGTGATGCACCAGCTGAACCTAGAATGTCTGGGCACAGTCAGAGCTTCATCCCTGCATACAATATAGTTCAGCCTCTAGTTATTTTAGAATTGTAATTGGTTAGACATTAACATAAGGAAAACATGCTGTTACCACAGCTATTTACTTGCAAATGGCTGAACTCTTGGGTCACGACTCACATGCCATGTATCTTTGCTTCTTAGAGGTATATTAGATCCTCCTTTTGTATTTACTAATACACCGTCATATATGTAGGATTTGTGTTGTAATAAATGAAAACTACAAATAATGGAGGCCCTAATCTCATGTTATCTTTTATTATTTTTGTTTACCTTTAAACATCAGTGTAACTTGTAATCTTCTTTATGAGTGGTTGTGCCAAAAGTGGAGAAAGGGGCTGTCAAAGGAAAAAACTTCAAAGACCAATACACGTAAGGTTCAGTTAAGGCACTTTAATTTACTTGCAGCAAGGAGACAAAAACATGCAAATACAAGGATTTGTCTAACTACTAACAGGAAGTATGTTCATTCTTATACTATTTTACAAGACGTGGCCTTCTAAGCTGACGTAATCAAACACAACTTTTTGCATTGTTCTACAGCAGATGTTACTTCAGATTTTCTACTGACATGACTAGATTTGTGAGAAACTTTTCAGAAAAACAACCTGGCCTTGGTGACTATTAATCCATTTACAAGCATCTATTGTACAGTGTTACTTTTCAAGGTACTTTTCTAATACAGATACAAGCAAATGCTGATTGCAGTTCATATTTTCAAGCAGGCTTTGTACTAATTATCTGTAAGTTCTACAGCTGTGTATTTTCTCATGGCACAGCGGAACTTCTTGTCTAAGTTTCATACAAGTAGTACTGTTCTATTCATTATTTTCCTAACGCAAGTAGAAATCACCTGCTTCTCAGTAAATTTCCAAGGCACAAGCAAGATTTTAGCTAACAGTACAAGGTCAGAAAGCAACTGCAGTTTGTACAGATTTATGCAGTATGAAATAGAATAAATGTGTTAACTCTTTTCAAACTTCTAAATGCACTAAGCATATTGCTAATACACACATTAATACATATTTTTCTAACATTTCCCCCCTATTAATACTTTTATACTACTTTCTAAATAAGCATAAACAGTTTGTTTTCTTCTCCTAACCTCTTCCACTCAGGAGTTGCAGTTAAGAGAATCATTCAGCTTAAACTTATGAAAGCATTTTAGTCTTTTAACAGTTCTTCAAACTCAGTACTTTGATATAAGGTTTCAGAAACTGACATGTCTATAAGGTCTTTAATCAGTCTTTTCATGCAGGGGATACCACAGCTAACACATACTCCCAGTAGGAGCATACCTACACGAATGGCAATCAGGATGTTCATTAGGATGGTACCCCACCCCCAAAACCATTTCTGGAAAAAATCCGTCAGTGGGTTTGGGCCTGGTTTGGTCATGGCTGACACTTGCTGAATTACCTCAAGATGATTGTTTATCTCATGTTTATGGTCAGGAATATACGAACAGCATTCTTCTTGGATTAAAGCGCACGTACCACCTCTCGCCGCTAGGGTGAAGTCGAGAGCCATGCGGTTTTGGAGCACTACAGTTCTTATAGCATTCAGTTCATCAGTCACCAATTTGAGAGCAGAAAAAGTTGCGTTGCTCATTACTTCGAGAGGTTTTGACAATTTTCTCAGCTCCCAGATCGATTTCACTGCTCCATATGCTGGTAATATGACTGCCCACGATATAACGCTATTACTCAAGTCCATGTGTGTCAGTCCTTTGCCTAGAGAGTGATGATCTTTCCAATGCGCATCGATTTGTCCCACTGGATTTACAGGTTTTTTGACGACTTCTCGGACATTTCGAATTTTCCCATGAGGCAAAACTGCAGTGTGTCGTATGGCCGGAACCAGGTAACCCAAAAAATAACTACCGGACCAATTCTCAGGTAACCATTGGTATGCCTTTCTGCCACACACAAAATAACAATCCTCTACTTTAGTAGAAACCTTGCTATGAATGTACACTCGCCCTGCATGAAACATTTTTTTATCAGTTATAGACAGTTGTTTATAAAGAACAGAATTATGTTTTACTTCAAGTGTTTTGTGCATCAAGCCAAGAAATAAATCATAGTTTGTATTACAATAAAGATCTACTTTGTTACCTTTAGTGTAACATCTATAAGGAACAGTCACATTGCAATTGCTCCAACCCACCTGAACAGTATCATTTTTATAAAAACACACAGTTCCCTTTTGTGGAGCAGACAAGTGCAATGCTATTTTGTCTTGTGCTGTAATGGTTGAAGTATCATAAATCAAGTTCTCCCAGGTCTCATTGACCCCTAGGGGGACTGTAGTCATTAATAACCCCCCGTATGCTGTCAGCAAAGCTGTGCAAATCCAGCAATTCGAAACATTGAAAGTCTCAGCATACACATATTTAAATGCCTGGTAAGTGTTAAAGATTGGATGCCAGTTTATGAGTAACGCTTCACGTTTATTCAGTTCAGTCTGTGTGGCTGGGAAAAGAAAAGGCCACAACAAAAAGATTATTGTCACTAATACAGTTAACAGGATGATTATGCAATACTTCTGAGGAAAGGGTTGTTCTGCATTCCTGTTTCTTCTGGACTCTATCATTTTTGCTCTTGGCATGTAACAAGATTTTTGTCCAGTTCAAAGTTTTTAACTAATTTACAGTGCGTCAGGTGGATCCAAAAGGCACGCTATGCAATTTTGACTGCTGTGGGTGTTGACAAAAGCACTTGATATGGACGTTCCCACTTCGGAGACGCCCAATTTTTCCTCTTAACTATCTTCAGCCAGATCCACGCTCCAGGGGGCACTGCCACTTCTGATGGTCTGGTTCGTTCTTTATTGCTGTATGGTCTGATTCACGAAGTGTATGCCGTTGTCACTGTAGATCCTTTCCAGAATGCCGAATCTAGGGATGATTTCTTTAACAAGCACTTTGGCCACAGTCATAGCGTCTGGATTTTTAGTCGGAAAGGCTTCCACCCATCTGAAAAACATATCTACAATGACAAGACAATACTTCTTATTTTCACATTTATTCAGTTCTATGAAATCCATACAAATAGTATGAAACGGATACGGTGGTGTAGGGAAACTCCCTTGCTTGGGCTTTAACGCCCCTTGTGCATGATATTTATTACAGATGTGACATAACGAACAAAATTTTTTAAAGTAGTTTGTAAATCCGTACGTCGTGAACACCTGGTTCACCAGCTGTACCATCCCCCTTGTTGAGACATGGCACTGCCCATGGCTCAATAAAGCTGCATATCTAAACAAATTAGACGGCAATATTGGTTTCCCTTCTTTAGAGATGTACAGCCCCTTTTCGAGAATTGCTCCTCGTTTTACCCATCTTTGTTTCTCAGTTTGTGTAGTAAGTGTTTGCATTGTCTTTAACATTTCTAAGTCTAAAATCTCAGAGTGTTGTAGTTCCTCATTCAAAAGAAATACTTCTGAAGCTGCCTGCTTTGCAGCTGTATCAGCTCTCGCATTACCTTTTGAAATCCTGTCCTGTTGCTTGGTATGAGCTGTGCATTTACAAATAGCTACTTTCTGAGGTAACTGAATTGCATGATTGATTGGTTTGCCAGTAGATGTTATCATTCCTCGATTTTTCCACTGTTGCGTAAAAACATGTACAGTAGAAAAAGCATACTGGCTATCAGTAAAAATGTTCACACATTTACCCTTTGCTAAGGTACATGCCCGTGTCAAGGCAATCAATTCTACTGCCTGTGCAGATAAACTATGTGGTAAAGAGTTTGCTTCTATAATGTCTGTGTCAGAAACTACTGCATATCCTACTAGGTTCTGTCCTGCAGGACCCCTTTTGCATGAGCCGTCCCCGTATGTCACCTCAGCATCATCCAAGGGAATATCCGTAAGATCGTTTCTAGGCAGTGTCTTTTGCTCAATCACCTGCAGGCAGCTGTGTGGTGTGCCCTCTGCAGGGGTTGGGAGCAAGGTAGAAGGGTTCACAGTCATACATCGTTCAATTGTCATATCAGGTTGGCTCAACAATATAGTCATACAGGAAAGATGCCTAGCAGGGAAAAGATATGCTACCTTTTCTTGTAGTAAAATAATCGCGACTGCATGAGGCATTCTCAATGTGAGATGGTGGAACAACACTACTGAGGCCGAAGCCTGTACTGCCATTGCAGCTGTAACTACTGCTTGTACACAGTGAGGTAAAGACCGTGCCACTGGGTCCAGTTGTGATGAATGATAAGCAATAGGACGTTGCTTGTCCCCATGCTGCTGTGTTAACACTGATGTCATATAACCTTGCTTACAATCTGCAGTTTGGAAAAAACGTTTATGATAGTTTGGTAATCCCAAAACTAATGAGGACGCTATTAACTGTTTCAGTTTGCAGAAAGCAGATTCTGCTTCTGGTGTCCATTGTAACAGATCCTGTGCTGCCATAGGCTGTTTATAAATCAGGTTAGTCAATGTTGCAGATTCCAAGGCATAGTTTGGAATCCAACTCCGACAAAAATTAGTCGTACCCAGGAAGGACATCATTTTCTTCTTGGTAGTGTGTTTTGGTGCTTGCAAAATCGCTATTTTTCTGTCCTCATCTAATGTCCTACCTTCCTTGGATATTACATATCCTAGGTATTTAACTTGTTTTTTCCAAAGCTGCAGTTTATTTTTGTTTACTTTATGTGCTTCAGTGGCTAAAAATTGTAATAGTGCTATGGTATCTTCTTTACAGTCTTGCTGGGTGGGGGATGCCAGCAGGATATCGTCAACATAAATCAAAATCTGACTACCTCTTGGTGGGGTAAATCCCGCCAGGTTGCTTGCCATTTCTTGTGAGAATATTGTTGGACTTTCACAATATCCCTGTGGTAGTTGCATATATGTATACCTTTTCCCCTGAAATGTGAATGCAAACCAATGCTGGCTGTCGGGGTGTATTGGTATCGAGAAGAACGTGATATCTACCACAGAAAAATATTTCTGTTGAGGATGTCCTTCAAGGATGCATCTGCAGTCCTAACATATGGGTTGTCCTGCCTCAGGCAGCCCTTCGGTCGGCCGGATTCCAAAGTCTGGGTCTGGCCTCGGCTGATGTCGCACTTCACCCGACGTCATAGCTGCTGTGTATTTGGTATAAAGGCATCAGCTGACACCATTTTCCTCAGTCTTTCTTGCCGCGTGGTGCCTGAAGCAGAAGCTGTTCACAAGTGCCGGTCGGTCAGATCCAGAGATTTCTACTATCGAAGACTTCTAAAAAGCTAAGTACCCCGTTGGGGACTCTTTCTTGCCTCAGCCGATGTCAGACAAAGTAAATAATTGTTTAACTTGTGGGAAACAAATACCTCATAAGGATTTCCACTCTTACTGCCTTCCTTGTTTAGGCCCAGACCACGACGTATCAGCTTGTCTAGCCTGTGCTTCCTTCAACCGACGGATGCTTAGACGTCGGTCGGAGTTTGCAGAGGAGTTTTTTGGTCCCGCTTTTGCATACAAAATGCCGTCGGAGACTCCGACTACCCAATTAGCTAAAAAGCGTAAGGAAAAGAACCGACACTCGCGGTCCGTGGTTTCGGCTGAAACCACGGTTAGGCCAACCGCGAGTGTCTCAGTTTTGGCTGAATCCGAGTCCTCGGTTCTTCCTTCGGCTGAAAGCATGCCTCCGATAGCCGAGGCCTCACAGAGCATGGCTGAATCTGCTACTGAAATTACCCCTGCTGAAGCAGGCACCCAGGATTTATCAGATACTATTCCTTTAGACATATCTACCCCTGCACGTGGAGCTGCTAGACCCCCTGCATCTATGTCTATCAAGGCTTTTTCCAGGGCTAAAGCAGCTAAATCTTCTAAGGCCTTACATGCTAAAACTCCCTCACACAGGCCTACCTCTAGTTCCCAAATGCTCAGCCTGGCTGAGGATCTCATTTCTTTGATCAGGGGATCCCAACCTCACCCAGACAGGGCCTCTCAACCCCCAGATAAGAGGCCTAGAACTGAACCCCCGGAACCTGTTTCTACAGACTATTCCTCGGATGACTCAGATATTTCAGACCCTCAGGAGGCCCATATTCTCCTTATGAGGATTCTGATGCAGAAGACTCCATTCCTTCTGCTTCTCCTCCTGAAGAATTTTCTTTTGGGGAACCTTACATGCTATGAGAGAACATTTTCAATGGCAGAGCCAGGATTTTTCAGATTCAAGGAAAAGGCTAAGGACTTTTTTACATTTACCACAGCATAGGCCTTTAGCCATTCCTCCAGTACTAACAGTTGTTGATGATGCATATAATGATGCCTGTACTGCCCCTGATTCTCTCCCTCCGGCCCCTGTTAAGCCTGACAGATATTACAGGGTCCCGGACACACACTACCATTTGTATAAGGCTCCTGTTGCAGATCCTGAAACCATTTCACAGGGCCCCAAAGCTGTAGCAGCTGCCTCTGCCAAAAACCCTCTCCCCTCTGAAAGGGAATCTAGAGCATTAGAGAGATGGGGTAAAAAGGTTTATACTTCTGCTACTCTTTCGGCCAGGGCCTTAAACTGTCAATTTCACATGATTCAGTACCAGGAATTTTTGTTAGACCAGCTAAATAAAAAAACTGTCCTCTCCTGAACCTATAGACCGTAAGTCCCTTCAGGATTTGGTACATAACTCTCAGCAGGTCAGTAACCATTTCTTAAAATGTGGCTATGATGCACTGGAGGCTTCCTTTAGATCAGCTATGACTGGAACAGTGATTAGAAGGCATGCCTGGTTAAAAGAACAATCCTTACCAGACCATGTTAAGTCAAAACTCCTAGATGCTCCTATGGAGAAACAAAGTTTGTTTGGCTCCCCTGCACAGCAGGTTCTAAAGAAGGTGGAAGAAAAAGCAAAATCTGTCCAAACAGTCAAAGATTTCTTACAGGTCCAACCTCCGAGGTTTAGCAGAAATTGGCCTTCGAAGAATTGGTCCTTTCCAGACACCTCCAGAGCACAGAGAGGCAGAAATAGATGCCCAAGAGGCAGAGGTCAATCCAGGGGTGCCTACAGGGGACGTCAGTGGCAGCCTAACAACCAGAGAAGTACTGCCACAGATTCAGCTACAACCACTTCCACAGGACAGACACAATAACTTGGCTCTGATTCCGCCTACCAGGGAACAACTGGAAGCACCCTTGGGCGGAAAGCTAGCCTTATTTTCCGTAAACTGGCATTACATTACAGGAGACAAATGGACTTTACAAACAATAGACAAAGGCTACAGGTTTCACTTCCACACTCTACCAAAAAAGAGAGGAATGCCAAACCTACCACCAAGCCAAAAAACAAACGCTCTAAGACAAATCAACAACCTACTAAGGATGAGAGCTATAGAAAAGGTACCGCCTATGGAACAAGGACAAGGATTTTACTCCAGACTTTTCCTTGTACCAAGAAAAGAAAATCAATGGAGGCCTATTCTCGACCTGTCTGCTCTGAACACATACCTCATTGTTCCAAAATTCAAAATGCTGACCCTACAGCAACTTCTTCCCATGCTGGGCAAGGAGTCTTGGCTGGTGACTCTAGATCTCAAGGAGGCATACCTGCACGTCCCTATATGACCAGATTGCAGAAGACACCTCAGATTTCTTGCAGGATCAGAGCATTATCAATTCTCAGCATTGCCCTTTGGCTTATCTGCTGCACCCAGAGTATTCACGAAATGCCTGGCATCAGTAATTGCTCATTGCAGGCTTCAGGGAATTCAAATTTACCCATACCTGGACGACTGCCTAATACAAGCGGACAAGACAAAATTAACAAAAGATTTGGAAAAGGTTATACAACTGCTGCAAGCCTTGGGATACACAGTCAACATGCAAAAGTCAAAACTGGTATCATCTCAAAGGATAACATTCTTGGGTGCAGAACTGGACACATCAACTCAGATGGCATTTCTCACAGAAGAAAAACAAAAGCAACTACCAGTCTATTTCATGACATTAACAACACAGATTCAGCTTACTGCAAGGAAAGTCCTGCAAGCCCTGGGTTACATGGCATCCTGCATAATATTGATTCCGCATGCCAGACTGCATATGAGAAAGTTGCAATGGTACCTAAGGAATGTATGGTCTCAACACAAGCACAGTCTAGAAGCCCAGATTCCAATAATTCCATGCCTGAAGCAAGAATTCCTGTGGTGGGCTCAGGCCTGTCAGTTGAACAGAGGATTGCCTTTCCACAAACCTCATCCAAGCCAGACCATCACCACGGACGCCTCAGACCTAGGCTAGGGGGCGCACATGGTGGACAAGTGTATACAAGGCCTATGGACACAAGACCAACTGAATCTACACATAAACCAAAAGGAGATGCTGGCAGTGAAACATGCAATCCAGGCATTCAGACCATTCCTTCAACAAGGTCACCTGCTGATAAGGACGGACAACACCACAGTCATGTGGTACATCAACAAACAGGGAGGTACACACTCATATCCTCTTTGCCGGATGGCAATGGACTTGTGGAATGTGGCCCTGAACCTCAATATTCAACTCCAGGCAAGATTTGTACCAGGAAAAGAAAATTCACTAGCAGACACCTTAAGCAGAACTACCACGGATGCTCACGAATGGATGCTGCATCCAGATATCTTCAAAACCATAACAAAGAAATGGGGACTACCAGAAATAGACCTGTTCGCCTCCCCACACAACCACCAATTGAAGAAATTCTGCACAAGAGCATACCACCCACTTGCTTGGAGGGTGGACTCCCTATCCTTCAGCTGGAAAAACCTGACAGCATATGCATTCCCACCTCTTCCTTTGATGTACAAAGAGGATCAGCCAAGGATAATCCTGATAGCTCCAGACTGGCCGAGGCAACATTGGTACCCGCTACTGAGAAGCATGTCTCGGACACACGCATGGCCTCTACCTCTATGTCCTTTACTTCTAACACAAAACAACTACAAGATCCTACATCCAAACTTGAAAACACTACAGCTAGCTGCTTGGAATATTGCATAAAACAAAATAACCCACATTTATCTCAGAGGGTTAAGGACATTATCCTGGAGGCTCGCAGACCCTCCACAAGGAAGACTTATTCAGCCAAATGGAAAAGATACCTCATTTGGAGTGCAGCAAAAGGGAAAATGTATCATTGGCAAACATAGCAAACATCCTGGAATACTTAGCAGAACTCTTCCACAATGGCCTGTCCTACTCCTCCATTAAGATTCATGCATCAGCAATTTCAGCAGAATACAACATGGATCCTCCAGTCTTCTCTCATCCTCTACTCAGGCAGTTCCTGAGAGGAATCAAAAATGTAAAGCCTCCAAGGAAACCACCTTTGCCTACATGGGATCTTAACTTTGTGCTGGAAAAGTTAACACTTCCCCCTTTTGAACCAGCAGCAACAGCAGACTTACAGTTCTTATCTTGGAAAACTGCTTTCCTGCTTGCAATCACTTCGGCAAGAAGGGTATCTGAGTTACAGGCGTTAATGGCAGTACAGCCCTTCCTTATCTTCCATCAGGATAGAGTGTCTCTGAGAACCAACCCTACTTTTATGCCAAAAGTGGTTTCCAGAGTATCATTGAACCAAGCGATTCATTTACCTACATTCTTCCCCAACCCACAGAACAGGGGGGAAAGACTACTACATACCTTGGATGTGCACAGACAATTGCGCTACTATCTGGACAGAACTAAGACCAACAGAAAAACTGACCAGCTTCTGGTAGCATATGCAACAGGAATGCAAGGAAAAGCAATTTCAAAACAGACAATCTCAAAATGGATAGGAAATTGCATTAGATTTTGCTACTCTTTTCATGGAAAGACAACTCCAGAAAATATCAGGCCTCACTCCACAAGAGCTACAGCCACCACTACAGCTTTCCTACGAGGAGTGGCTACCAAAGACATTTTAGAAGCTGCTACTTGGAGCTCTGTGCATACATTTGCCAAGCATTATAATCTTCCTTTATACTCCAGATCCCGAGCAGGTTTTGCAACTGCTGTTTTGCAAGGGATCTTAACTACACCATCTTTATCTTAGTACCTCCTCCCCCAGTTTGGCTATGGTATTCTACCCATATGTTAGGACTGCAGATGCATCCTTGAAGGACACAGTACAGTTTTGTACCTACCATAAATGTAGATGTCCGATAGGTATGCATCTGCAGTCAGGATTACCCACCCTCCTTCCCCTCTGTGGTATTCCTAGGGTATTTACCCCTCTTTTAGCTAGCTGGGGGAATCTATTATGGTGTATTTGTTTGTATATATGTATATATACTCATATTGTTTGCTCTCTACTGTTTGGAATTATTTGCATTTATCCAAATTTAGCCTTCCTAGAGGGCACCTGGCATCTGGGGCAAGAAACACTGAGGAAAATGGCGTCGGCTGATGCCTTTATACCCAATACACAGCAGCTATGACGTCGGGTGAAGTGCGACATCAGCCGAGGCCAGACCCAGACTTTGGAATCCGGCCGACCGAAGGGCTGCCTGAGGCAGGACAACCCATATGTTAGGACTGCAGATGCATACCTATCGGACATCTACATTTATGGTAGGTACAAAACTGTATTTTTTAAATCATTCAACAGGGTGTGTGGGTCTGGCACCGTAGGTGCCCTTGGTATTACTGTGTCATTTACAGCTTGTAAATCTTGGACCATACACCACTCTCCATTCGCTTTCTTAACAGGAAATAAGGGTGGTTACATGGTGAATCGGGAGATTCTACCAACACCCCTTCTTTAAGTAAAGCTGCTATAATAGGTTTGATTCCTACCTCTGCATCTTTTCTCAAGGGATACTGTCTCTTTTGTGGTCTAAATGCTGACTTTGGCGTAATAGTAACTGGTCCTGCTGTATGAATAAGTCTTACATCTGATTTTCCTGTTGACCAGAGATTTTCTGGTATATTCTGTAAGGCATTCTCTTCCTCCTTCAATAGGAGTGCTAATCAGCTGTCCTTGCTAGACTGCAAGCGTACAGCTGGGTGGGTCTGAGTTATCCAATTCATCTTCTGCATTTGTATTCTTTGTTCTGACAGTTCTAACTCTGTCTGTTTTTCCCATCTCGTGACTTTTTCTCCTAAGTCTACCCATTTTACATTCTTGTCCTTAGTTAAGCTAACATGTGGTAATCGATTAGATTTATAGAGTGCAAAGAACTCCTGGGGCAATGAACAGCTGACTACACTGTTCCCTTCTGTGTCCCAGTACAGATTACATAATACCAATCTGTTTGCACGATTTCTAAACAATTCTTGCTCATATTCCTTATCAGGTCCTGGTGTATTACAGTAATACAGAGTACAGTGCAACAAATGCTGTTTATCAATGTCAAGGGAGGGGAACTTGCTGATGGGTACGTTCATCAACTCCTCGGTCACCGCCCCTGGACCAGTCGTAACCAAGTCCTGGCTGTACCAATAAAACATTTCATCCTTCGATTGCACTGCAAAGGTATCAATTTGTCGCTGTGCTTCCAATACCCTGCATAGTCGGAACTACTGCTATACCAAATAACTGCATTAGGTCTCTGCCCAAGAGGTTTACTGGGCATTTTGTAGATACAACAATTTTGCTTTTCTGGGTCAATCCTGAAACAGGATCAGTTATCACAATGTTATGGGAGAGGGGCTCCCGATACAGCTGTCCATTAGCTGCTTTCACTAATATATAATCAGGTGACTCTGAATTCTCTGGCAATTTGGAGGGATGTACCAGGGTCTGTGATGCCCCTGAGTCGCACAAGAATCTGACTTCCCTCCCTTCTACCAGGAGTGTAACTTCTGGTTTTGTGTCTGCTAAATAGAGCTCTAAGCTCACTAAAGCCGAATCCAATATTTCATTTTCTTACTATCCGTGACTTCTTGCAGTTCCTCTATTTCTTCTGTCACATTCTCTACTCCCTCTATCACATACTCATTTGTCCTTTCTCTGCTATCCCCTTCTAGTGATTCCTGACTATCATATAGTCAGTCCTCACCCTCCTTATCCTCCGTGGTTGCCTTCTTGATTTTCTTGCAATCCCTTGCCAAGTGTCCTTTCGTACCGCATTTAAAACATTCACCCCTTTTCTTTCGCCCTTCAAAGTCCTCTGATCGTTGATGAGATTGTTTGTTTCCCTGGGCATTTCTCTTGCCCTTTTTCCCGGATTGTACTAAATATACTTTTGCTCCATCTTCTACAGAAAATACTTGGGCTTTCTTTTTCTTTTTGCTATTAAAATGCCTTTCGGCATGTCTAGCATATTCAAGCAATGATTGCAACCTGCTTGTACGATGATCTACCATGTGTTTTGTAATGAAACTGCTTATAGGTGCAAATACTGCCTTTCAAAAATGCATTCTTTAGCTGCTGCTCATATGGGGAATTGTGTGTCTGATCTTCAGGAACCTGCATTCCACAATGGTTATTAAAACATTCTAATAGTCTGGCATAATATCGGTCAACAGCTTCACCTTCCTGTTGGATGCATTGATTAGTGCAAGTCCAGTCTGCCCTAGGCTTCCATTTCTCAGAGATTTGGTCTGTAAGACCTTTCACTCTGTTGTCTAACTCTGCGCTACTATGTGGGAGGGGCCTGAGCGCAATATCCCGGGGATTCCAGTCGCCACTAATCATGTGCCAATCTGGTCCCACAATTTGTCTGACTACTTTTTCTACCTCTTCTCCATTTAAATTATAACTCAGCCTCATTCCTTCCAAATCTTCTAAGAACTTTCTAACAGTGGCTTTCCAGATGTCTCCCGGAGTCCAGGGTCTATACACTAGAATAGTTGGGTCCTGACCTTCTTGCACTGCCTGAGGATTAGGCACTTCTGTAAGTGGGCATATTTCTTCTTCACTCATAAATCATGAATTTCTACCCATTTGACATAACTCAGTGTCCCCTTTTGAGTTTCCTGCCCATGTTCGAGACCTGGTCTCGACGGGATCTCTTACAAACGGTTTCGCTTTTGTAGTGTCTCTACTCACAGTGACAGCAGGATATCGCAGGGGTGGACTAATTTGTTCACTTGCCTCATATTCTGGTAAGGGAGGTGGAGGGGCTGAATCTATTACTAAGTTATTGTCCTCCTTATCTAAAAACATTGCTTTTGAATTATTACTCTTTTGTTCCCTTTGGTTTACTTCCTCAATCCACCTGTGTGCCTGAGGAATTCGTAATTGACGTTGCTTTTTTACCCGACCTCTAGAATTGGTTTTAAGCTGTTTGACAAGTGAGGATTTTTCTAGTTTACCATCAAATTCATACTTATTAACCCATTTTGAGTAGTATTTAGTATTATCAGCACGCTGTGACTGCATGTATTTCGCGTCTTCGGTTAATGGCGGATTTTGGGACCTTTTTGTACAGTTATTACCCATTTTTGTTCTACCCTTTTAATCATTATGTAACACCTTATTTTTAACGTGGTACCACGGATGTTTTTATAGTCTCTTCAGAATGACTGCCTACATGCTCTGTTTCCCTGATCTATGACAAGACAGTAATCTTTCTGTCCCTGACTTATAAATAAAGTCTTAACAGAACAAATACAAGTCTAGTCCCTGATCTAAAACAGAAAAAGAAGGTAGATTCACCTTACCTGAGCCTTCGTGATTGATCACCTGGTTCGAGTAAACCCGTCCTTCAGTCGCAGATCAGAAAGTGGCTGGCCTCTTTTGTACGACAATGCAGTAGGAAGACTTTTCAAATAAGAAGAACCGATGTGGTTTCTTCCCCGTACAGTTTCAAGCCACCTGGCCTGTCTGATCCAAGGCGAAGTGAAGGTTTCCAGTCCGAAGGACCAATCTGTCAAAGGAAAAAACTTCAAAGACCAATACACGTAAGGTTCAGTTAAGGCACTTTAATTTACTTGCAGCAAGGAGACAAAAACATGCAAATACAAGGATTTGTCTAACTACTAACAGGAAGTATGTTGATTCTTATACTATTTTACAAGACATGGCCTTCTAAGCTGACGTAATCAAACACAACTTTTAGCATTGTTCTACAGCAGATGTTACTTCAGATTTTCTGCTGACATGACTAGATTTGTGAGAAACTTTTCAGGAAAAACAACCTGGCCTTGGTGACTATTAATCCGTTTGCAAGCATCTATTTTACAGTGTTACTTTTCAAGGTACTTTTCTAATACAGATACAAGCAAATGCTGATTGCAGTTCATATTTTCAAGCAGGCTTTGTACTAATTATCTGTAAGTTCTACAGCTGTGTATTTTCTCATGGCACAGCGTAACTTCTTGATTAAGTTTCATACAAGTAGTATTGTTCTATTCATTATTTTCCTAACGCAAGTAGAAATCACCTGCTTCTCAGTAAATTTCCAAGGCACAGGCAAGATTTTAGCTAACAGTACAAGGTCAGAAAGCAACTGCAGTTTGTACAGATTTATGCAGTATGAAATAGAATAAATGTGTTAACTCTTTTCAAGCTTCTAAATGCACTAAGCATATTGCTAATACACACATTAATACATATTTTTCTAACAGGGGCATTGGTTTATATTAATCGGGCAATTTTCATTTTTCATTATTTTTGTTGTTTATTACATATATGTCCCATATGCTATGCTGTAAGAAAGCTATAGGCATATGTATCTTACTGATGTATACTTTATACATCTGATTGATTGTTAGCTGTATACCATGCTAGTGAGGTTTACAATACACAGTATAATGAACCTGTTTGAGTAAATGAATCTATCAGTGTTATGTATAACCACTAAATTAGACTTTTTTTAACTAATCAAACAAGTGTACCATATTTGTTATAGTAGCTCTTAGTTGTTAGTAAGGAATCACCAGTTATAGTTTGGATAACTGTAGTTCTTTTATTACATCACTCATCATCATTAGCTTGAGACGTTAAACCTAGGCTCCATCTGCCTGAGTTGGCGATCGCTTATGTGGATGTAAAAGTTGCCAAGTACTTTATTATATACAAATATTTACAAATATTTACAAATACATACAAATTGACATATTCCCATATTTACAAAGATTTACATCAGGTTTCCATTCCTTCATCCTTTTCAAACTTTCCATATCAAATACATATGGACCCTCACTCCTTATTCCACAACTACCACTTAATTTTTCATATTATGTTTAGTATTACCCAATTTCCAGTAACCATAGTGTCATTTAATATTTCATTCCAAATCGTCCATATAATACAAAACACTTTCTTGTCTAAATCTTTAGCATATTCCTTACTCGCACCCTCATAAAAATCCATATTCAATCATATTCATATTTAACCGTTTATAATCCTGTATTTTTCAACATTTTTTTCCTATTTTCCTATAGTTTTTTTTTTACTTTATATTTCAGAAAAACATAATCTGCAGTTTCTAATTCACTACAAAAAGGCACACCCTTTTATTTAATTTTTTTATAAGGCATATTTCTCTTCACAGGCAGTCTATTAAATTGCAGTCTCCATAGAAAATCTTGACATTCCACATTTTTCTTACACCATTTATTTATTTGTTTTGTAACTTTTATTTTTATTTCTGTGAAGTGCTTCCATGGATCTGCACATGAATTTTCTATTGTTGTGTTTTTATACCATGATTTCCCATTTTCTTATACTTTTTCTGTACTTTTTTAATTTATCCAAGTCTTTTGGGTTTCTAATACCATGACTGGAATGGACCCCATTCCTAAGTCAAAGTACGATTAAACTTCATGAAATTAGTATTGTTTCACTCTTTGATGTCAGCCAAAAGTGCAATCCGCAACACCCACAATGTGCCCAGTAATGACTCCTTCTGCAATACGTACAGTGTTACATGAATTGGTAACATATCTAAATACGATTGTAAATTATTTTTTATAAGACCCATTGTCCTACTACAGTTGGAACTGTCTGTGTATCTTTCTTTCACATGGCTCTCATTTCTGCCTGCAGATCCAGGTATTTTATGACTTTGTGTCTCTCTGTACGCAAGACACTGTAGTCACTGGGTGTGGTGGTTTCAATGAACAATGCTACTTTTGTCTTCTTTTCTTGGACCACTATGTCCGGTTTTCTAGCATCTATCTTTTGAACTGTTGGTATTGGGTGATCCCATGTGATATAAACGTCATCATTTTCTATGATTCTCTGTGACTCGTGTTTCCATTGTTTTTCAGCCACTTTGATACCATAATGTCTGGCACAATCTCCAGTGTAACAGTCTCACCACATTATTATGCCTTTCAGTATACAGTCCCTCTGCCACTAGTGCGTCACAACCAGCAACAAGGTGTGTGACTGTTTCCAAATAGGATTTACAAAACCTACATATGTCTGTTTCTCCCACATGTTCAGTGGACTTTGTAAGTGTGTATACGTAGCCCACTGTCTTGGGCTGTGAATATTAACATTTAATTTCTTGGTTTGAATTTGCCTCTCCTTAACCATTCCTGCATTCGTTCTTGATCAACAGCAGGCTCTTCCAGAAGTTTTCTGTACTTGCAGCTATATTTATGTTTTTTCCATATTTCTTGGCTTTTCATCTTGTCCTTCACCTTATATTCTTTCTTTTGTTTTTTGGCACATTCAGTTGCTGCCTGATTTTTATCCACATCTGGTTTGATTTCCATTCCTTCTAGACATCGATATGCTTCTGCTAAATTAAGCAGAGACATCAATCATCTTAGATTTAATCTCCTCATGTTTCAAAATTTTCACTACATTTGGATCTTGTGAGGTCAGTAAATATGTGTGAAGCCCACGATTGCAGATCTATACATGTAATCAATTTCAAGGAGGCCCATCCCTCCTTCCGAATGGGGAATATATTATCTTGGTATACACTGATTTTTATAAATCATTTGGTACGTATGAAGCATCCTTCTTGTTTTAATATGCAGTCTATCCAACACTTTTTGGGGCCAGACAATCACTCCAAAACTATAAGTTAGGACAGGAAGAGCAAATTGATTTCTAGCTTGGATCTTGTTCCTAGATGTCAGTGATGTTTTCAGGATTAATTTAAGTCTTCGAAAGTACTCCTTACTGAGTTTTATACATTTATTCATGTTTTATTGCTGATCCTTCATAAATTCCCAAGTAGTTATACACTCCCTCTTGCTCAAGTTCTTTTATATCACATTCTTGTCCCAAACTGATGTTTTCCTGGTGCTGCACTTTTCCTTTTTTAAATGTTGTTTTTGCACATTTATCAAGACAAAATGACATTCCAATATCATCTGAAAAAGTTTTGACAACCTGCAGCTGTGCTTTCACTTTGTCATCTGATGAGCTATACAGTTTTAAATCATCGACAAAGAGAAGATGAGAAGTCATTAGACTTTGTTGTTTTCTAGGAGCCAAATTATAGCCATGGCCTAAGTTGTTAAGTAAACAGCTTAATGGATTAATGGCAAGGCAGAATAGCAATGGTGACATAGTCACCCTGGAATATCCCCCTTTGAATGTTTATCCCTGGGATAATAATATGTCTTTTATCATGGCTTAATTGCAAAGTGGTCTGCCACTATTTCATGGCTACTGTGATGTAGTCAATTAGTGTAGGGTGCATCTTCTACATTTTTAAGTACTCTTTTATCCATGAATGTGGGATACTATCAAATACTTTTTTGTAGTCAATCCATGCCATACTTAGATTCTTCCCCTTCTTACAGTTCTCCGCTATAACTTTGTTTAACAACAAATGATCCTTTGTTCCATATGACTTTCTTTTATTGCCCTTTTGTTTGCTGCCATAATTGAGTTTTCTTCTAAATGAGTATAAACTCTGTCGGCATCAATTCCCGTGTATAGTTTGTACATCGTTGGAGACAAGTTGTTAGTCTATAATTTTTAGGTTGGCTTGCAGGTTTACTCTTAAGGAAGACCATTGTTTTACTTGTTGTTAACCAGTGTGGTGTGTGTTTAGGGTGCACATATAAATAGTTCTTACTCATGGCTAAATCCTCGTGCAAAGAAGTTGCTACTTTAAGCCAAAAGTTAGGTACTACATTTGGGCCTGGGAGTTTCCAGTTAGAGGCTTTTCTCAACTTTGTTTTAATCTCTCTGGCTGTTGTTTCATCCCATTTCATATGCTGTACCTTTAAACTTCTTATTCTTTCTTTTACTTCTTCTATCCATTTAGCATCTTTGCTATGTTCCAGGGGATCTTCATAGATACATCTCCAAAATGTATCTATATCCTCTTTTTTGGCTGTCTTTCAATTCCTTTTACCTTATTTCCCAGTTCTCTATAAAAGTTTTTTGGGTCATCAATAAATTGCTTATTTTGTGCTTTTCCCTTATATTTATCTTCATATCTTCTAAGTCTTTCTGCCTATTTTGAAATTTTTAGTTTGTTATTTCCAATAGTGCATAATAAATCCTGGTCTGTTCTAATACTGCACATTGCTTTTATCACATCTATCTTTCTTAGTATTTTTGTTGATCTATTCCCTCTTCTATAATCTTCTAACAATGACGCTTCTTGTTTTAACTGCTTTATAGTTTTCTCTGTTCGATATTTCCATGATGGTATTCACTTTCGCCCCCTCTTTTCCCTCGCTACCCTGCATTCCTGTGGTAGAATTTTATCAGTTATTAATTTAGCAGCACAGTAATATATTCTGTTTACTTCTGTTGTATGGTATGTATCTCTATGGACAATCCTAATTACTGTGTTCATTTGTTTTATCAAGCTTCTGACTTTTGGGGTTTTATTAACCTTCTGCAGTCTATTTCTCTCATTGATGTTGCTATATCTGTCTTTGTCTATTAAGTCAAGCAACTCTTCTCTTAACTCATTTTCTTCCATACTGATGGCACATCCCTTGTTTTCAGTTTCCTGTGGGCATTCTATAGAAATTCTGTACCATCATCCTGTGGCACATTCTCTTCAATTTCATCCTGTGTCATCTGTTCTGTCATATGGGAACTCACTGGCCTGTCACTCCTCAACACTGACTGCATCAGAGTTTCCACAGTTTCCTGTTCCTTTCCTTGCTGTCTAGCTTAAAATGAAAGTTTATACTGGTTTCCTGTGGAAGGCTCCAAAATATCTTGATATAGCACCTAACTAATTGCTTCCTGTTCCAATGATTTCCCCTTACATTGGATATCCATTGCTCTATCCTGTTGTGGTGCCTTCTGTATTTGATTTACTACACTGAATCTTTCTCTTTGCAGCTGTTCCATAACCTCAATTTCTATTTCTTTGACATCTCTATTACTAATCTCTTTTTCTACGTTTCCTCTTAGTCTTGTTAGTTTTTGTATTGTAAAATTTTCCATATCCAGATTCCTTTCCCTGTATTTCTTTCATATATCTTTGGTGCTGCTCTTTTTGTATTGATTAGTTTTGCTTTCTCCTTTGTATAAATATTACACCATATTAAATCTCTTTTCCCATCCATATTTCTTCTTCACATGTCTCCTGATCTTCTTGTTTTTCCTTATTCTGGAGACTCGCTCCATCATGCTGTGATGTAGTCTGTTTTAGACCTTCTACATTAAATCCTTCACTTCGCAGGCACTCCATAATTTCAACTATTTCTTTAACTTCTGCTTTACTATTCGTCTTTTCTACATTACATCTTTGTGCTATTAATCTTTTTATTGTGAAATTTTCCATATCTGGATACCTTTACCTGTATTTCTCTTTGAATATCTTTGAGACTAGCTTCTTTATATTAGTTAACTTGGCTTTCTCCTTTGCATAATTATTGCACCATATCAAATCTCTCTTTCTTTCCCTTGTCCATATTTCTTTTTTATATTTTTCAAATATCTCTAGGTTTTGTTGTCTATATTTTCTCACTTCCTCAGATGCTTCTTTTTCCAAACTGATCAAAATTTCTTGATCTGTATACTGTTTTTCAAAAATCTGTTGTATTAATGAATGCAAATTTTTATTTGAAGCTTCTAACAGTTTTTCCTGCGGAAGTATTTTTCATTCCTCTAATTTCTCTGTTAATCGTTTTGTATATCTTGTGTCTGGAAATTCTGGGATTTTTACATAACAGTAACAATACATAATTTCTTTCTTATCCTCAGTAGTTCACTCTATTGTCTTTATGGATCTTCTTTGGCCAATCAGTTTTTGTCATTTTTGTGGACTGCTACTTCCTTCTACAACAGGGGGCCCATCTTCCCCCTGAGCCTGGCCTGGCCCCATTGTAGGAATGTTTCCGTATTTTGAGGATTCTACACTGTCGTTTTTTCCAGTCCTGGCATCAGTGTGCCTACCAGGATTGGGCACTTTTTTATCCTGGGTCTTGTGCACCCAGCTATCTTTTTTTATTTTTGATTTACTTCTGTCCATGATATATGCTATATAAATACAGTCTATGCATCAGTGTCACTTTGGTGAGATTTTGTGAAAAACAGGGTCCACCTCAGAAGGTACTCACCAGGACTTGAGGATGAATTCAATTTCAGCACTACTACTCTCCTTTGCTTGCTGAATTTTCATCTCTCCATCAGGACAGGTGTGTGTCTCTTAATGTCCTTCCGCACAATATCCTGCCGCAGTTACATTCATACTGTGCCAAGTGTATGTAAATGCGGTCGGACCTCATGCAGGAGGATGTTAAGCAAAACACATTGTGAAGTATATGGTGTTTGCTTAATGTCCTAGTTGGTCAGACATTAAGCAACAGTTACCTGTACTTGCACATTTTTGTATCAGTGGTTTTACCACATTTTATTGGTTTGTAACCCCTGAGTGTGACTGCATCTTTGCACAGTGTTCGCAGTAGTTATTTGCACAATACTCGGACGCATTTCATCTGATGTCACTCTTCACTATCCTTGACTGTGGGATAAGTAATGGATCTTGGACCTGACTCTGCCATTATTCCAGCTCTTGCCCTCCAAAACTCTGGAGCTAAGCTTTACCCATAATGCTCCTCACAGGATTACCTCAGACCTTGTTTGCTGCTTTCAGTGTGAGATGCATCTAACAGGTCTCGAGCAAGCTATTTTTACTTGGTTGTAATTAAACATTTTCTTTTAGTCATCTCTTTATTGACTTCTTTCTAGTTTTATAATACCCAGCTCCTCTTTTTCTGATTTTGTTGCGTAACACGAATGATATTTTTCTTGTACATACCATTGTTGGTATTTTTTCCCTCTCCCTTACCATTAAGGTAATTCTTTGTACCATCGTTGGCATCTTTCCTTCTTTCTTTCCTTCCTCCTTTCCTTATTTACCAGAAGGTAATCCTTTGTACCATTGCTGGTACGGTTGTCCTGTAACAAAAAAAAAAAAAATCTAAGCCTTAGACTATCTTCTTAATTTTCTTTCTGCCTTCCCTTCTTGTTTGTGTGTGGTTGGAAATGGCTGAGAAAAACAAGGGAACATCTGGCTTCAAAAGATACCAGAAGTGTGAGTGCAAGCTACCTAATTCAGACAGACACTCCTTATGTATGTGTATTGATTGGGCCCGGTGCACCTTCAGGAAGACTGAAAAAATAAGCTTATTCGGTCTTATTAAAACTGCTTTCAACGAGGCCATATCTGGTTTTCCAAAGTTGAACAGATGTTAGCTCTCCTTCTTCATCTTCTTCATCTAAACATTCAAAGAAGAGGAGCAGCTCGGTGCTGACAGTATCTTTGGCACCATTATCTAAAATGCCTAAAGCATCCCCATTTCCCTCACTTTCTTCAGAACTGATTGGGGGAAAGAATTCACCTTCAATGCCATTGGTGCCTACCTCTGCACCATTAGCTTCGTTACCAACTGCTACTTTTACTACTACTACTACCACTACTATTTCGGAGTGGACATCTCCAGAACTGAAATACGTTTTCTGTAAAAATAGACCTTGTACCAGGTACTCTCCCTTACTGGACTTGTTCGTAGACCGATCTCAAGAGTCTCTTCTTGGAGAAACCCAGATCCCCTTCCCAGATCCCCTTTGGTCTCTTTGGTCCATTTCATCAAGAGCCTCACAGAATCTAATGTTTTGAGGCTGGTGGATCAGCTGTTGATGACGAGGGATTGTCCACTTCTGAGGTTCCTAGCCTTTCTAGCTCTGGAACTTTACCTATCACGACTCCAATGATTGTTCCTCCTCTGACTCCAGCTGAGCCTTCTGAATTTCCAATGCTGACAGTCCCAGTTTCAACTGTCTTGGTGCCAGTCAGAGTTTCTTATCCTGCACTGAAAACAGCCTTGAGCTCTTTGGTTCTGTCGGACCTGGAGACCTCCCCAGTCACAGCTTCATTGTCTGTTCCGGGGGGGGGGGCATGGTTCCACTCTGGTGCTGTCAGATTTGTCCATGCCCCTCATGTCATTGCCATACATTAGCTCAATACCAGCTTTGGCTTCGGAGGTGGCCTTCTCAGTATGGGATAGGACCATGGTTCCAAAGGAGTCTATTTCAGTTCCAGGCTCCTGTTCCTGTATAGGGGGCCTGCCTTCCAAACCATGGAGAGAGCATTGTCCACTGCAGCCATTCAGTTGACACCACTCTGGTCGAACTAACAGCCCGGCCCTTCCCCTCGCCCAGAGCTTCCTCCAGCCTGTACCCTGGGACAGCAGGTGTTGAAGCTTCAGGATCCAGCCATTGTAGTCATGTCCTCTTCAGATACATCTCTGGCCCATCCCACTGAAGAGGAAGTATTTAGACTCCATTGAAGAGTCATTCACTAAAAATACTGCTTTCGATGAAGGGGAAGGTTCCCCAATGTCACCCCCAGAAGATGTCTTCTTCAGAGACATTCTTGAGATCCTGAAACAGAGCGGTGGCTGAATTTCCCTTCAGTCTTCCTCATAGAAATCAGTATACCTAGAGGCTTTCCATGCCCGACCCTCTACTTCCTGGACTTCTCTGCCAGCTGACAATCTGATTAAACTGATTGCACAGTGGGCTTGGAAGATACCTGATTCTATGAAGCTAATTTTGGAGACTAGACCGTATTTTTTCAGCTCACCAAGATCAGCAGCATTGGGTGAAAGGACTATCAGTACATACCATGATGGTAGCGGCAGCCACCAAAAAGGAAATTGTTGATGAAAGTCCTACTATCCATCCTCCTAATAAACAGTGTAGGATAATGGATAGATTTGGTAAGTGTGTATATGCTTCATTGACCTTCGCATTAAGATCCTTGAATTACATGGCACATTTCATGAGACTTCAACAAAGTTGATAAAAGAACTATCACAAACTCTGACAGGAGCAATAGCTGAAGGGATTAGAGAAAAGGTAACTTCTCAGTTGGCAACCCTAGATTCTGTTTGCAATTCATCCATGAGGCTGCTTGCACATGCAGCCGAAGGGACAATGAGGGCAATAGGTTCAGGCGTAGCTATTAGGAGACACACCTGGATGCACTTATGTGAATTTGCCGGGCCATTTAAGTCTTCATTCGTCAATGCTCCATTTGACAGAACATCTCTTTTTGGCCCCAAAGTTAAAAATACCCAGGCCAAATGTGCAAAGAATGGAAAGACCCTTTCTGCCATGAGCATACTCTTTTCCAGTCCTCAGTGGTCTTACTCCAGGAACTAGGGAACTGAAAAGCTATGGTTCAAAAAGTCCCAAGAGCCTTTCCAAGACTCACATGGCAATGACTTCCCTCGGGCAGAGGTGGGAGTAACAATGGAAGATGCCATGCACGAGGCAGATGTGGCCCACAAAATCAAGGTTCCAGGGACTCTTTCCTTGATAACTCTTATCAGTGTTGCTGAAAGGAGGCCCAATTGCCATCCTCTGGAGGCAGTCGGAGGATAATTATTCCTGCACCTACCTGCCTGGCTCAAGATAGCAACAGACAATTGGGTGCAGAGGATCATTACCAAAGGTTACAATATCCCTTTCTCAGAAAAATCTAAAAAACTGAAGAGAATCCCAGACATCCCATTCAGTCACTGGGATGCAGCAGTCTTAGAAGTTGAAAAACTGTCCAACAAAATAGTCATTCAGGCAGTCCCACATGACCAGATAGGATCCAGAGTCTACTCAAGATTCTTTTTAGTGCCAGAGAAAACAGGGGACTGGAGACAGATTCTGGATCTCAGTCAGTTGAGCAAATCGGTTCAACAAACCAAATTTCAGATGGTCACAGTTCAGGCTATACTTCCATTTTTGGAAAAAGACGATTGGATGTTCTTAGTAGATCTTCAAGTTCCGTATTACTATATAAAATGGACAAGGATCCAGAAGATTGCTGCGCTTCTGGCTGGGAGTCCGTTATTATCAGTTCAGGGCCCTGCCCTTTGGTGTCACCACAGCCCCCAGAGTGTTCACCAAATGCATGGTAGTGGTAGCAGCTCACTTCAGACTGCAAGGATTCCATGTGTTTCCATACCTAGATGACTGGCTCCTCACCAATCCCAAGAGGCATCTACTTTTAAAGACAAGAGGCTATATTCTTCAAACTTGTTCCTTGTTGGGAATCGCTATAAACTACGAAAAATCCCATCTAGAGCCAGCTCAACAATTGGAATTCATAAGAGTGACGGTTAACATGAGCACTGGCATTACATCTTTTCCCCTTTAAAGACTTCAAGGAATCAGATCGCAAGTCAGTCACATTATTCACAGCAAAAAGTTGACTGCAAGGCTTTTGCTACAAACTCTAGGATCAGTGTAAGACTCCCATCACTCTAGTTCCCCTTGCGAGATATCACATACGGATTCTTCAGTGGTTCTAGGCTTCTCAATGGTCGTTACTGAATCAGCCGGGTCTGTATTATGCTATCAAAAAGGCATTACAGTGAATGCCTTTTCATCGACCCCTGAACAGTTAACCGCCATTTACGCGAGTGGCTAATTCAGCGATATTTTTCCTAATGAAAAAAAAAAATCGCTCCGCTGACCAGGAATGAAAGATCACTACAAACATTTCAAAGTGGAGGCCTTCGCCCCCACCCCCCAACTAAATATACCAACTCCGAGATCACACTACAGTGGGTAAAGGGGCAAATTCACAATGATGACCAAGCATTTTTTTTTCCCTAGGAAAAATTTGCTGAATTGGCTGTTCGCATAACTGGCATTTTGATGTTTAAGGGTAGATGAAAAAGCATTTGTTGTAATGCCTTTTCGATAACATAATATAGACCCAATCAGCCAATGTCCTATCTGGTATTAATCACCAACTTGTGCAAGAGAAACCTGAGTTGGTGGCTTCACTCAATGAATTTTTGTCAGGCAGACCCTTTGTCCCTATTCATCCCCAATCCATAGTGACCACGGATGTGTCTCAGATACTGTGGGAGGGACATTATCTGGGAAAGACAGTCCAAGGCACTTGGCCCCAGCTAGAGGCCAATTTGCACATCAATGTTGTAGAGATGAGGCAGTACTCTTAATGTTGCAAGCATTCCAAGACACCCTCCCCTTGGGAACGATTGCAATTCAAATAGAAAACATGTCAATAATCTGGTACATCAACAAACAAGGGTAACCATATTTTAACCTCTTTGTTGAGAAGCACTCAGAGTATGGCAATGGATAATTTCATCCGACCACTTTCTAATTGCAACTCATATTCCGGGGAGCTCCAGTGTGATTGCAAACAAATTGAGCAGGACCATGCTAATGCCTCACGAGTGGTCTGTCAATCTCTTGGTGGCAGAAAAGATATTCCACCACTGGGGCCAGCCCTGCTGCGATCTCTTTACATCCTCCCTGAACAACAAGTGCAGCAGTTACTTTGACCTAATTCCCCCTCTGTGGGAGTCACCGAGAGATGCTCTCCTTCCTGATTGGCCCCCTGGTCTATTGTATGCCTTTCTCCTGATTCCTCTCATATCCCAGTTTCTAAAGAAAGCCAACAGGTCGAAGAACAAAATAATTCTCATTGCCCCATTCTGGCCTCATCAGGTGTAGTTTCCCTTTCTTTGGCCTCATTTAATTTGGAAACCTTGGACACTTGACCTGGATCCAGATTTTTTTATATCCCATCCAGATGGACTAATTCATCTGAATCTTCAAAATCTCAAGCTCACTGCATGGTTTCTCCAGTTCCAATGATTGCCAGGCATTCTACTCTTACTTCTCCAGTTCAAAGAATTGTTCTAGCCTCCTACAAACCTTCGACTAGAAGGTTGTACTTCAGCAAGTGGCAAAGATTTTCAAAATGGGCTTCAGGGACTAATTCAATCCTTTTTCAGCACCAATTGATAAGGTCCTGGAGTTTTTAACATTGTTTTTTGAAGCGGGAGCATTTACCTCAACCATACAAGTGCATCTAGCTGCAATTTCAAGTTTTCATAATGGTTTGAATGACACAATGTTAATGTCCCACAAACTTTGCAAAGCTTTTCTAAAAGGAACTTTGATGCTCAGACCCCCATACAAAGACCCTTCTGCACCTTGGGACTTGAATCTTGTACTTCAGTCTGTAATTAGATCCCCTTTTGAACCTTCTGCAACTTGTGATCTGAAGTTTTTATCTTAGAAAATATTATTGCTGATAGCTGTTACTTCCGCAAGGAAGATATCGGAGCTGAAGGCTTTATCTTACAAGCCTCCATAACTTATTATCCATAAAGACAAGGTTTCCTTGCGAACAAATCCTTCCTTTCTGCCTATGATAGTGTCCAAAACCAATATCAACCAGACTGTTCAACTTCAGGTTTTCTACCCCAACTTCTCAAACAAGGGTGAATATTTTCTGCATTTACTAGATGTGCATAGACAATTACATTTTTGCCTTCACAGAACAAAGGAAATCAGAAAATCAGACCAGTTGTTTGTTTCCTTCTCTTCTGTTTCTATTGGAAAACCTGTTTCTAAAGTTACTCTATCTAAATGGCTTAAAAACTGTATAACTTTCATTTATAACAAGAAGAAAGTGCAATTACTGGCACCTTTCGAAGCACATTCTATAATTCATAATAATCTATGAATCTATGAATTCAGCTAGAGCAGTATCCACTTCTGCAGTCTTTTATTCCAGAGCTTCTGTTGATGATATTTGTGCAGCAGCTACCTGGGCTTCCCCTCATACCTTTGTTACTCATTGCAAGTTGGATCTGGTCTCTAGGGAATAAGCGTCATTTGGCTCAATGTTGCTCAGGAATATTCTACTGTGAATCCTCCCAGGATTTAAGTAGCTGGGGACTCTGTCCCACAGTCAAGGATTAAGTGAAG
This sequence comes from Protopterus annectens, assembly GCF_019279795.1. Taxonomy (NCBI): domain Eukaryota; kingdom Metazoa; phylum Chordata; order Ceratodontiformes; family Protopteridae; genus Protopterus; species Protopterus annectens. The sequence goes on along the minus strand of NC_056750.1, from coordinate 401,710,397 downwards.
ATTGACAACATCAGATAAAGAAGTCATGTGAACCTGTTTCCTACCTGTTAAGGTACCTTTTCCTACCTTTCCTGTAAATAGTGTTCCAGATACAGATTTGCTATATCCAGGACTGTATGTAAGCTTCTCAGCCCCCCCCCCCAAGCCTTTCTGTGTTGGAGGGAACCCTTCTAGCTTATCAGTGGGAGTGATAAGCTCTAGGTAATCTGTCTACCACATAAGGAGTGGTTCTGGCCTAGAAATTGTAGTTATTGGCCGTTTGGGCACTCTTTTCCATCTCTCTCAACTTTTTAATTTGAAAGCCTGCATTTGCACTTGTTTCTGTCCAGTAACTCATCTAGTGCAAATACAGATGTTTAGTTTTAGCACTTAAATTTGCGTATTCGTGCTCAGCAGTTGTTCAGAACTTGTAAGTACTAAATAAGCTACTAATTACTATAGCACTCAACCTTCCTCATTACCTAGAGGAAAACAGTTTTTGTACTTACTTTTCTCACTTGCTTGGAGAAAAACGTCTCTTGTACTCACCTTCCTCACTTATCTAGAGGAAAATAGTTTTTTATTCAGGCATGTCCAAGTGTCAGCTCCCAGTGTTCTCTCCTGTCTATCTGATGAATCTGGGCATCTTGAGGCAATGTAGAAATTGCCTCATGCATGAACAACCCTCTCCTCCTACCACCCAACACTATAACCTGTGAGAGATGCACTTATCTAGCCAAACTGGAGGTGAAGCTCTCTCCAACCAAGACTGAACTTGACAGTCAATAGGAGAAGGTAACTATTTGCACCACACCACACTCATCACATAGTCTCACTAAATCTGCACCACCAAAATCCACACATAGTAACACAAAAACATTCGCGGAGGCTCTCAATAATAATCTGTCTAAGCAACAGAGACCTCCAAAGCAGAAACGCAAGCAACCTCCGTCCCCCAACACAACCCAAATGACACATAGCCCACAGACTCAGTGTGCCATTCAACCACAGCCAATAAGGCAAAACAACGTACCCAACACATTAGTCATAGGTAACTCTATAGTCAGGCACACTGATGTCCCACTCACCAGGCTAAACAAGGAGAAGGTTACTGTTAGCTGCCTGTCGGGTGCCAGGATCCGCCACATAACCCACACACTCAGGTCACTCCACAACAAGTACAAACATGACTCTGTCATTGTCCATGTTGGTATGAATGACCTGAGACATACCTCCCTGGACTATATGAAAAGAGACATGGAAGAGCTCTCCGATCTAGTAGCCCAGGCAGGTATGACCCTAGCCCTGAGTAGCATTCTGCCATCGCCCAGAATGATACCGCAGTACAAGGACAAAATGATTGACTTCAACAATTGGCTAAGCTTCTGGTGTCATTCTAAGGGGATCCAGTATCTGTGTGCTTGGGATGACATGGTCGACAGACCACGATGCTTTGCCACAGATGGCCTGCACCTTTCGCCCCTGAGATTGGATACTGGCTAAGGCTCTTGCCACCCCTATAGTGCCTTTTTTAGGCAATGTTCAAATGACAAATTCACCACCGTAACAGGAACAGGCAAGCAAAAACTGAGAGTAATGCTACTCAATGCTAGAAGTCTAAATCTCAAAATGCACTCACTCGAGGCACTCCTTAAAATGGAGAACATCGATATCTGTGCCGTGACTGAGACCTGGTTCAAGGCTCCAGAGAGCACCCCTGCACTACCAGGCTATAACTCGTACCACAGTTTTTGGCCATGTAACCTGGACCAAAACACCAAAGGCGGGGGTGTATACATATTCATTAAGGATATCCACACCTCCAGGCTAGTTGCTTAGCATAATGCATCCGAGGTTATCCAAGTGCAACTAACTCTGGGCAAAACTGCAATACAAATTGTAGCTTGCTACAGATCCCCCACCATGCCCCAGGATTCCCACTCCTCTTTTCATGATGTACTGGAAAATATTAGGGTTCAACCAAACACCCTAATAATGGGCGACTTCAACTACCCCACCAGTAACTGGGAAAACTACTCGTGTACCAACTCCTTAGCTCAACGCTTTCTGGAATTCATAAACTCCAATGCCCTAGATCAACTTATCCACAACCCCACCAGGGGCAACAATATCCTAGACATAGTCTTTACCAACATGAGTGACCGGTGTTCCACACCTGAAGTCAGCTCCTCGTTGGTCCGATCCGACCATAAGCTAATCACCCTTGATATCCACAACCCACCTCCACCCTCATTAAGGAAACCACGGTAAAAAAATTCTCCAAAGCCAACTTCATGCTTCTTAAGACAGAAGTGGTGAACTTCATGACACCCATGCAGATGGACAATACAGTTACAACTGCTGAATCCTACACAAATGCACTCTATAAGCACTTACACGAGTGCATGGATTGTGCTATCCCAAACAGAACCAAGATGTTATCCTCCAAAAAAGGAAGCCAATCTGGTGGTCCCCTGCCATAAACAAACTGTACAACATATGGAAGAAACTGTTGCAAAAGAGAGTAAAATCCCATGAGTGGAGGAGCTCCCTGTTCAGCCTCAGTAAGAAGCTGAGATACCTTATAAGATCCTCCAAAGCTAGCTACGAAAACAAAATTGCCACTAATTCTAAGGACAACCACAAAGCATTCTATAGCTATGTCAAGAATCTCGATGGCAACACCCAGATCTGTTCTGAGTTACAGCACAACGGCACGAAAATTACAGAACCAACTGATATTGCCAACATCCTGGCAGATAGGTTCAGTGCTAAGTTTACTCCCCCCCGCCCCCTAAAGGGCCCATATCTATACAGGAAGAATGCAGAGTCCGTGTAATCACAACTACGTAGGTAAAAACTGCACTGTCTAAAGTCAGAAACACAGAATCCATGGGACTGGACAACATCCCAGGCTGTTTTTTACATGAACTTCAGAACATGCTGGCTCCCCACTTAAGCACCATGTTCAATAATAGCCTCGCATCAGGCTTTGTGCCCACTGAATAGTGCACAGCAACCCACTCCACAAAGGGGGAGCCACCACTGATCTCAGGAACTATCGACCTATTAGCCTGATGAGCCTGGTCTGCAAGGCCATGGAACATATCATCATGGAACTCATAAACAAAGACATTGGTAACCTCCAAACTCTGGATCCCACCCAGTTCGGGTTTGTGAAAGGCAGATCATGCCTCCTGAACCTGATCAACTTCTTTGAGGCAGTCACCAAAGCCGTAGATGGGGGTAAGGTGGTTCACACAGCCTAGCTTGACCTCGCCAAGGCTTTCGACACCATCCCCCATTCTGGAATTATAGCTAAACTCACTAAACTAGGTATAAATCCCTACGTCACAAGATGGGTTGCCAACTGGCTCACTGACAGAACCCACACTGTAAAAGGAGCAGACTCCAAATCTGACCTCAAACCAGTGACAAGTGGAGTACCACAGGGCTCAGTCCTGGGACCTCTCCTGTTTGGTATCTACTTCTCTGAAGTACAGGCTAACACAAAAAGCCTCTGGCTAATGAAATTCGCAGATGACTGCAAACTAGGAGCCATAGTCAAGTCCCCAAATGATGTGGATATCCTACAGAAGGGCCTCGCTGAGACAGATGCCTGGTGTCAGAGCCATGGCCTCAAGTTCAGTGCCAAAAAGTGCAGTGCCACCCCCTTTGGTAAAAACTCTGTACCCATGACCTACCACATAGGCAGAAATCTTCTTAACACCGAATGTGTGATAAGAGACCTTGGGACTCAGGTGGACAGTAGTCTCTCCTTTGATAGTCACATCGCCACAGTAGTCAGGAAGTCCTTCTACGTGGCACACCTCATCATAAAAGAGTTTTCATCCAGGAAAAAAAGAGGTCATTGTTCCCCTGTACTCGACACTCATTAGACCCATTATAGAGTACAACACCCCTTTTGGAATGTACCTCACAAGGCATCTACAGCAGCTGGAAAGGCCACAGAAGTACCTCACAAAGGGGATTACTGGCCTCAAACAAATGCCCTACACTCTTCTTCTTTTTTCGGCTGCTCCCATTAGGGGTCACCACAGCAGATCAACTGGTTCCATTCCTTCCTGTCCTTTGCATCTTGCTGTGTCACACCAACCACCTGCATGTCCTCTCTCACCACATCCATAAACCTTATCTTAGGCCTCTCTCTTTTTCTGTTACCTGGCAGCTTCATCCTTAGCATCTTTTTCCCAATATATTCTGCATCCCTCCTCAGCACATGTCCATACCAAAGTAATCTTGCCTCTCTGGCTTTGTCTCCAAACCTTCCAACCTGGGCTGACCCTCTAATATACTTATTCCTAATTCTGTCCACCCTCATCACACCCAGTGCAAATCTTAACATCTTCAACTCTGTCATGTCAAGCTCTGACTCCTACCTTTTTGTCAATGCCACTGTCTCCAACCAATATAACATAGCTGGTCTCATTACCCTCTTGTAGACCTTTCCTTTCACTCTTACTGGTACTTGTCTGTCACAAATCACCCCTGACACTCTTCTCTACCCACTCCATCCTGCCTGTACTCTCTTCTTCACCTCTCTTCCACACTCACCAGTACTCTGAACTGTTGATCCCAAGTACTGAAACTCATCCACCTTTGCCACCTCTGCACCCTGCATCCAAACCATTCCTCTATCCTCCCTCTTATTCACTCACATATATTCTGTCTTAGTCCTGCTGACCTTCATTCCTCTTCTCTCTAGCGCATATCTCTACCTCTCCAGGGTCTCCTCCACCTGTTCTCTACTGTCACTACAGATCACAGTGTCATCTGCAAACATCATAGTTCATGGGGACTCTGATCTCGTCTGTCAACCTGTCCGTCATCATTGCAAATAAGAAATGCCCTACACTGACTGTCTCAAAAAACTCCAGCTTTACTCCATAGCATATCGCCTACTCTGAGGTGATCTCTGCTTAACATATAAAGCTATGTCAAACCCAGAGCTGTTGGACATGCTATACATAAAGAAATCCCAATCAGTCTGGGCTACACACTCTAGGGACCTAAATCTTTGTCACCACAATAAACAGGGCATGCTGGAGGGATAGACTCCTGTCCCACAGACTTCCCATACTCTGGAACAGGCTACCCATCTATGTCAAGCAAAGTTCTTCATTAGCACTCTTCAAGAAAAATCTTGATGAGTGGATGGGAAATAGGAAATACAACCTGGGGATCCCTTCTGTGTCTCTGCTCGACAGTGGCCAGGGAACCTTGTTGGCTAGGCTTACATAGGCCCCTGGGCCGATAGCCCAGTACCTACCTATGAACCTATGTCTTACCATAAGATTCCATTTGTGTTGTCGATCTTCACTTATCCTTGACATTCCCACCCTCCTTCCCCCGTCCTTCAGTTTCTTGGTGAATTAGATCTTTCCTGAAGGACTGTTTTTCTTTTTTTTTTCTTTTTAGGAATACAGATATGGTCTCTGGTCTGTTACTTTCCAGTCTTTCACTATTTTATGCAAGTTCAATCTGAGGTGATCTTGTGAGGAGCATTATTGGTAAAGCTTAGCTCGAGAGTTTTGGAGGGTGCAAACTGGAATAACAGCCGAGTCCGTTCTGAGTACGGAACTGAACCTACAGTCAAGGATAAGTGAAGATCGACAACACAGATGGAATGTTATAATAAGACATAATTTTTTTTCACATCATCGACAGTCTCTAATACATAAAATTTCTATTTTTGCAACTTTTTTTAATAAAGCACATTTTCACATATGACACTACACACCTTGAAAATGTTCCTTTACATTGCCTCTTTAAATGCTTACTGACACAGCAAATGTATTTGGTTTGGTTCTTAGGTACTTATTTACAGACCCCACATATTTTGCTGCCAACAGTAGTCCCTTACATTTTTTATTTTTATTATTTCTACAGTATTTGGCTTAATTTCCTCTTTGTTTTCAGTTTGTATTTGTTTTACACAATTTCATGTCGTCTTTCAATAATTTTAATCATATATTCTGCATTTCAGTCACATGGTACACATCAATAACTTTTACCTAGTGCTGTTTTAATAGTCTGCTTCGACAGCCACGGTGGTGCAGCAGTAGCGTTGTCCCCTCACAGCAAGAGGTTCTCCCGTTCGATTATCAGCTGGAGTACCTTCTGTGTGGAGTCTGCATGTCCTCCCTGCGGTCGAGTGGCATTCGAAAGACATGCGTGAATAGGCGTGCTTTCGTTGAAGGCTGGGTGTCGGGCTGGCACCTCGGCACTGTAAAAACCTACTGCCAGTCATTAGCGGACCAGAGTTCCGCTGTGGCGACCCCTAACCGGGAAAAGCCGAAAGAAAAACAACAAAAACTTCTTATATTCTCATTAGTTATGCAACAGACAGAAGTGTGTCTGATTAATAGCTCACCAAATTCCCAATTATATCCCTGTGTCTCAGAGTAATCAAATATGCATTAGTAGTTTATTGTGCTCCTCAATTTCTGGTAATGAATGCATGTATAGATGTATAGGACATATGGCAAGTAGATTTTTGGCTAACATTATGTCTGAAATTTATTTCTGGTACTGCCAAATTGTTTTTCTCCTCACTTATAACATATGTATTAAATGCTTTAATGGCTTCCTTTGTCTATGAAATGAAGAAATATTGCAGACTTGCTTGGCAATATCTTGTCACTGTGGCCACTTGCAATTTTCCTGACGGTTTCCCATGATTTGGAGGTTAAGCATTGTAGAAAAGAACCAAAACTTGAAGAAAATTCTTCCAGAATTTCAAAAAAATGATTACATGCATATAATACAGTGAGATTATATTTTTCCTCTTTTACAAGTGAGGGACTTTTATATTTAAAGTATTTAGAAGTGGACTGTGTGTGAAACAAAACATGCAGCTTATCCTGCATGTAATTGCAACATGCTTGTTAGTGAAAATGAACAACATCTGGAGTGAAGGAGGCAGAAAACATAGTGTGTGGCTGTACAGTCAGAAATTAAGAAAATTACCTTTTCTGACATTTTGAGAGGGTGGTTCCTGGTCTGTCAGTAATTACATGTCTTTGACATCATGTGGGTATTATCCCCCTTCTGAAATTTGGGTTTTGTTTTCCAGATTCAGTTTCTGTTTCTTTTGTCACCACGTGGGTAGTGTCCTCACTTTTGACATTGAGTTGTATTTTCCAGATACATTTTCTATTAGAGGCATTATTAGTTAGGCATTGTATTAGGCAGAATGCTTTAGCATTGAAGAAACATCAGACAGATATGCTTTTGGCTCAGTGGTTTACTTGCAAATGCCTCTAATCCTTACGACATATAACTCCCATTCTCATATTTTTTGATCATTAGTGGTGGACTAGTACGCAAGAATGAGCAACAGAATTATGAAATTTTCTGACCTTTATTTGGCCCATTGCTTAAGACTTCATACAAATTTTCATTTGCATCTTAATTTTCTCTTTCTCCTGTGTAATGTCGCTGTCCTGTCAGTTACCAGGCCTCTTTTGAGGCTTTACTGCAAGATATATAGCCCCTGTTACCTTGGCAGTACATTTGTGTGGTTGTTGTGTTGTAGTAGCAGTGACAGCAACTTGTGGATAACATTTCACAGTTTGCTGTGCTTTGTTTACAGTATGTGCGAATATATGAATAGGAATTGGTGTCTGCATATTCATATTTTTATGTGTGTGTGTGTGTGTGTGTGTGTGTGTGTGTGTGTGTGTGTGTGTGTGTGTGTGTGTCTATGTTCTGGGCACATAGATTTGTGTGAGCCTGTATGTGTTGGATGGGTAGTCTGAGCATATAATGCTAGTACTGAAACACTGATGGCTTTGTTAGCAGTATTGATATTGAAGTCCATTTTCATTCTGAAAAGTGCACTGATGTGACTGTGCTACAGATGCAGTTTCATACAGTTCTATGTGATGCGTGCTATTGCATTGTCTGAATTACATTGGTGGTGTTTTCCATACTGCATACTTCATTTACATATGTACTAGTCATAATCCATTTGCAGTAATAATAGGGAACATTAGACTTCACCAGTACATTTACGTAGCCCTCAGAGTGTTGCTGCAGTAAGACTGTGACAGATTCTAATGGAGTTTTTGGTTAATGCTGTTTGTAAGGTAGGCTGTCATGTCCCTTAATGCTCCAAAAATAATAAATAAAACTGAATGAGATAGTTTAATCACCCAATGCCTCTCCTTGCTCCGGAATAGGCTCCCCTTGTATATCAAACAGTGTAATTCCCTGTCATCCTTCAAACATGTCATAGACAATTGGATGGCTGCCCTAAAATGCAGTCCAGGAATACGGGCCTTGCCCTCCTTGAACATGGTAGTAGAACCCGATAGTGATTATTGACAAGGTATGCATTGCCTCTGGTCAAATGGATTGTATTTCTTATGATTACAATGTCTTTCTTAAAACAAACAAACAAGTAGTTGTGTGTGGGGGGGATGTGGAAAGTGGCAGCTCCCCTTGCAAAGACTGGAACTGTCTAATATGGAGGAACCTAGCTTTTACATAATGACTTCACTGGTATTCTGAACACACAGTTCTGCAAGCTCCAACTTTCATCATTATTGACTTGCATGCTTGATATGCAGCAACACTCCATCCTCAGTCCTGCTTTATGCTATTGCCTCTGAATCACATTTAGATATTTCCTTTATTTTTACATACATTAGCTGTACACAGTGTGCACTGTCTATGAATCTCTTCCTAAAGCTGCATTGTACTTATGCATTCTTCCTACTCATTTAGAAGATCATTGTTGAGAAAAGATAAGACTTTTAATGTTATCTAGCTTTGTACTATATTTTAACTTTGCTCATGAATATACCTGTATATTATTAATTCAATTTGAGCATAAAATGAACAAAATATGAAGAATGCCTGCTTATTTATTAAGATTACATGACTGTTCCTCTTAAGTGATTTATGAGAATTAAATCACACTTGTTTTTATTTAAGGAGACATTTTTAAATTAGTGAAACTTGAAGAGTTTGATTAAGCTTGTCTGTATTTTGTATATCTGATGATAATACAAGGTACTGACTTGTGCGTCTTTTTGTAATGAGCTTTTTAAGTCCTTACAGATGTTTGGCAGAAAAAGTCATAGGAAATGTTGAATGCTTTGATCTATCAAACAGTTAAATAGTCTTGGTTTGCCTGTTGTAATTGAAGACCAAAATATGTTAAAAGCAAACTATCAGGTGAATAATCAGAAATGCGTGTAAATGTATTGATTCTTAATATGAATACTAATGTAGAGAGAGACTTCAGGGTTTCATTGAATACCTTACAGACTAAAGAAACACATAAATTCTTCCTCGGACAAGTATGTTAGGTCAGATTAGAATAAAAGTTTAAAGCATCATGGAACATGTACTTAATTTACAGAGTATGCCTTCAAAGATGTTTTTCTTGACTAATTTGAATCAGTGTCTTTTAAAAGTTGACTAAGGGCCAGATTCAATAACACTTACACTAAGTGTACACAGTCTGTATTCAAGAACATCCCTGCCACATTTTTTGTGCTTTCTAGTCACCCAAAAAGATTATAGTAAGTGTACATGTAGTCTACACTTTGTGATAACCTTTATGAATCCCCCTCAGTATTTAAAGCTGCAAGAAAATCACTAGGAAGAAGAAGATGTGAATTATGCATGTGTTGTCTGTTCACTCAGAACAGTGTACACTTAGTGTAGGCTTTAATGAATCCCAGGATTGGTTTTTTTTTTTTTTTTTTTTTTTTTTTTTAAATATTCCATTTCCAAAACAGTAAAACAGAAATCCATTTTTGGACGAGAGTTGCACTTTACTGAACTCTCTGACAAACTGCTGGGAAGCCAACTTGATTTGCGTTGTACTTCATTAACTGAATTACTTCAATAGCAGAATGCCTATCTTTTATTTGCATAAGAAGTGCAAACTAACTCTATGTTGTGTGTTTTGTGGATTATCTTACTTTAAGGAGGTCTTATGCATCTGGTACCACTTTATGCCCTCTCCTGTCCACTTGACTAACCCAGTGGCTCCTCTACCTTCACCTTCACCCACTTGACCTCTTTATTCCTCCAGAGGGAATAGGGTTGAGCCCCTGGGGCTAGCTTATCAACCCCCCTCCACAGGGAGACACACTGAACTCACAACAGGGCAAGTGTCTTATGACTCATTCATACCATGTCCCTAAGCTGACAGGTGTCATTGCTAATTGTGAAGGATGGTCCTGTTCCCTCCCTGGGGCAAGAGTATAAGCACTGTTGATTGATTAGTTCTAAGCTTACCCAACGCAATTCTCTTGGGAGGTGAGAGTTGGGTGATAAGGAATGGTCCAGTCAGTTTGTCACTCAGTCCAGTTGGGTGATAAGGAGTGGTCCAGTCATTTTGTCACTCCTCCTTCCTAGTCCCCGAAGCCCTAACCCTGTCAGCAGCACCTATGACCTCCACAAGGAAATGTGTGCAACTACTCATGACTTCTCTAGTAAATGGGGTGTACTGTTGATCACACTTCATGTTTTAGGAAATGTGTGTAACCACTCATGACTTCTCTGGTGAATGGGATGTACTATTGACCACTCTTCATGCTTTAGGAAATGTGTGTAACCACTCATGACTTTGCTGGTGAATGGGATGTACTGTTGACCCCCCCTTCATGCTTCAGGAAATGTGTGTAACCACTCGTGACTTCTCTGGTGAATGGGGTGTACTGTTGATCACACTTCATGTTTTAGGAAATGTGTGTAACTGTTCATGACTTCTCTGGTGAATGGGGTATACTGTTGACCGCACTTCATGCTTTAGGAAATGTGTGTAACCACTTATCACTTCTGTGGTGAATGGGGTGTACTGCTGACCCCCCTTCATGCTTTAAGAAATGTGTGTAACCACTCATGGCTTCTCTGGTGAATGGGGTGTACTGCTGACCCCCTTCATGCTTTAGGAAATGTGTGTAACCACTTATGACTTCTGTGGTGAATGGGGTGTACTGTTGATCACACTTCATGTTTTAGGAAATGTGTGTAACCGCTCATGACTTCTCTGGTGAATGGGGTGTACTGTTGACCGCACTTCATGCTTTAGGAAATGTGTGTAACCACTCATGACTTCTCTGGTGAATGGGGTGTACTGTTAATCACACTTCATGCTGTAGGAAATGTGTGTAACCGCTCATGACTTCTCTGGTGAATGGGGTGTACTGCTGACCCCCCTTCATGCTTTAGGAAATGTGTGTAACCGCTCATGACTTCTCTAGTGAATGGGATGTACTGTTGACCACACTTCATGCTTTAGGAAATGTGTGCAACCGCTCATGACTTCTCTAGTGAATGGGATGTACTGTTCACAGCACATGCTAGATAGGCTCGTTCACTATGGGTGTATCACCTAGTGCTCATTCTTACTGTCACACAGACAGCAAACCAGAATTTACTCCAGGATGGGGGGAACTGACACTGCTCAGCACCTGATACCATTTCTGAGATTTTATCAGAAATTTTCTTTTTTACTTTTGCAGGCAGTAACTACTGAGTAACACCAGCTATGTCAGTTTATGAGTAAAAGAATGGATATTCATAGCTTTTCTAATTTTTGTTGCTTGACTGTATTCACGCAGTAACATTTCTTTATTACATATCATTTAACATTCTTTCAATAGTCTTCCCCTTTCAGTGGCTTTTACCATTAATTCCATTGCAGGTGAGTCAAAATAGTTCATTTTTAACTATTATCTGGATTTTTTTCTGGGAGTACCTTTTTTCTTTGTAGTGTCCAAACAGGGTCAAAAGACTCATCCTAAAACTCAGAAGGTAAAGTTTGTCTATGTCATATAAGGTGTTCTTTCAGTCCCTATTATCTTTGTAGGACAAAATCTTGAATTTATTCCCTAACGTTTCAGAACTTTCTGACTAACAGAAGGAATGAAAGAAGGCTCTCGCCCTAACAAAAAAGTAATTTGCCATTTCCATTTCAGTACCTTGTCCTTCACTAACCCCGCACCTGTATGCTTCACAGAGCATGTCTGCACATTGTGTCTGATGTTCGGTGCCATCTGGGTTTTTCCCTTATTTGCATGATGTCATACTAGTGTGAGCCTGTATGTATCACCATGTTAAAGCTCATAGCTTTACCACTGATATTTTCATGAACCTAGGCGTCATCATAGCTAATCAGAAGACACTATAAATAAGCCAAACATTGCCAATTGGTATTTTTGAATATGCTGTGAATGAAGGCAAGCAAAGTGCCTTCCTTCTGCCCCTACAAAGACACAGAATTTTGTCATGTTAGCAAACCTGCTGATGAACAGATGGTTTCTCGCTTCTGTATTGCTCTCATTAATGCAAGGAGGAATCACATATCTCCTCATCCAAATTAAGAAGCTAACTTTTTTTTCATGATCTACTATGTTTCTGCTTAGAGGTATTACTCGATTGCTTTTTCCGTGTTTTGGGGTCTCCTCACCATTGTTTACCTCAAGCTTTTTATACAGCTACCATTTTCCTTTGTTTTTCTAGTCCCACCACTAGTAGAGAAGAAGGAAAGTTTGAACATTGGGGGATTATAACATCCTTTATGATTCATAACATCCCTGTACTCCTCCCTTATCAGACTCATTATCGAGTACAGTGCCCCCTTCGGCATGTACTTTGCCAAGCACATGCAGCAGTTGGAGAGACCACAGGGGTTCTTGACCAGGAAAATCGAGGGTCTCAAACACCTATTCTATACAGATAAGCTAAAAGCCCTGTCCCTCTACTCAGTCTCATACAGACTGTTCAGAGGTGACCTGTGCCTGGCATACAAGGCCATCTCAGACTCAGCCTTGATGGAGTTGCTGGATATCCGTAAGTCAAACTCTACTCGCACAACCCACACGCAAGGTCTCAACCTGATCTGTGACATTAGTAGAACTTGTTGATGGGATAGATTTGTGTCCCAATGACTCCCCCATCTGTGGAATAGACTTCCTCTCCATGCAGAGTACCTCACTAGCCCTCTTTAAGAGGAACCTGAACGACTGGATGGGAAACAGAAAATATACCCCTGGGATCTCACCTGTGTCCCTGCTGGACAGGGAAAACAGGTGCTGACTTTGTGGGAACATGGGTGAAATTCTTGGCTAGGCTTATAAGGGTCTCTGGGCCAATAGCCTAGTATCATCCTATGAACCTATTAGGTCCATCATAATACAAAAGGTGAGGGACATTCTTGTATCTTAACATTCCTATAGTGCATGCCATGAAGCTTGTTACTGAAGGGGGAGTGTGAAAATGTGTTTATACACATGGTATCAGGCAACATGGTTGCCATCTTATTGTATACTGCTTAAAATATAACTTGCCAGTTCCAATTCTCCATCAGGAGATGTGTTGGCATGTGTGTAAGGCATTTTTTCAGTGAAAACAAAGCAGAACATAAGCCACTTAATCCTTCCCCAACCAGCCATCGCAAACACTGTTTAGTGAGTAAGCTAACAGCTGCATGAGATGATGCCCTGTCTACAGGCCATGGGAAATGTAGGACTGCTGACTGAGGCAGTATTTATCAAGTTCCATTTTCTGACGTGAGATTGCATAGAGCAGCACTAAGGCTGTTATTTGTATTTATATTTGTTAACTAGGCTAGAGTACTGATCCTGCTGGGCCATTTTCAGGCTCAGCCCAGGAATTCACAAAATTTACATTCAGATCATTAATCGCACATATCAGTCACAATATGTTATTGTCAAATAGATGTTTTACACATAGTAGTCATAATATGTCCGTAACTTTTTCAGACGCAATATACTCATTGGTAACATTGTCAGGCAGAATATATACTTTTTAAACGGTTGCAATTACAACATAGTACATGTAAAACTTATGTTGAGAATGGAGATTTTTGGGTTGATTTATGTGACTCCTCTATTTAAGGAAGACATTTTATTCTGCTTGTTCAAATAAAAAGTACTTTAGTTCTGAGTGAAATCAATGATGAAGATGTAATAGATTTTATAGATGGAAGGATGGTAGCCAGATTTTAATGGTAGGAATGAAGAAGGCCTTTTCAGTGGAGAGTAGTTTGAATTGAAGACCTGAAGGCTAGAAGTGTGTCCTACAAGGTGTCTAAGGTTGTAGAGGGTTATTTTGTCCTATAGTGTGCATGCCAGGAAGGGTAATGAGTTAAGTTTAGTGAGTCTGAAGAGTAAGCTTGCTACATGTAGAGAAGTTGTGTGTTCCAAAGGTAACCAACTGGCTTTATCAAGGATGAAGGTTGTTTTGGCTTATTTTCTTTTGGGGACTAGGGCGATTAGTCTACAGATGTTATTGCATGTGGTTTTTAGAGCTTTGGGGTTCTTTGTTGATGCAGTGGTCACAGTGGGGAGACCATGTTCCATTTGGGGGAGAAGGACTCTTTTACAAATTATAGCTTTTCCTTCAGAGGAAAGGAAGTGAATTTGTTTATTATACCAGAAGAGTAGTGTTTATTTTGGCCTTAGTGTTTTGTACATACATTTGTAGGTTGAGATTGAAGTCTAGTCAGACACCTGGGTATTTATAATGCTGAACAGTTTCTGTTGACTCCTGATTGGAGTGGGTAATGGCCCATTTGCTGGATACCTTGGTCAGTTTTTGTTTGTATTTAAATTTTGCTTGTGGGTAAGTAGCCAGTCAAGTAAGATTTGTTGACCTGTTTCCAGGTGATGTTTTGATTACTGAGTAAGCGGGGCTGGATTTATATATGATTATAATTAATTTATTTATTTATATTTGTTGACCGGGAGTGTCCGACTGGACGTAGGTCCATTTTCAGCGGAGGCCCGGGGAGAAAAGCTCCACAGTTAAAATAAACAGACAGTAGTTACATTGGATTACATAGCGATTAACAATTTACATAGCAATTACTTACAACATATTTACAGATGAAGAACATAGTCATCAGTAGACAACTAGAATCTTTACCTGTTAAGTACATAACAGACATTAACAAATGTTACAATAAGAAGTTCCTGCTATATAATAAGTACTAGGCTTATGAGCAGGTGAGCTTGCTATAATCAAGGTAGTTAGTGGAGTGGAAAGAAAGGTAGTGGTTGGATGGGGTGGGTGATATTAGAGTGACATTTAGATAGAGTAATATTAGCATGTATAGAAGGTCTATGGAAAGTTTATTAATAAATCGAGAGAAGAGTATAGTAGAGAAAACTGATCATTGTGGTACTGCAATTGGGAGAGGTAAGAGTGTGGAGGTGGAAAGTCTGAGCTGCACTTTAATTAGCCTGTTGAGAAGGAATGATTCAGCCCAAACAAGATGAAACTCCTTTGATGCATAGTAGTCTTTAATTTTCCCTGCATTCTCATGGGTGGAGAGGCACTCTAAATGCCCCACACTGTTATTCTAACTCTGAAGTTGCTGCATCTCAATGAAGACATCGGTTTAGATTGCAGGATGTTTTGAGAAACTGAGCTGTCTAAACTGTAACTTGACAGACCTTGCATCATTTGGCAACATAACTGTCTGCTATAGGGCTGGCTGGTAAGACCAAATCTTATTTCAAAATGTTCTGTGGATTGGTAAAACTTAGATCTGATGATGTTAATCTTCATTCATTCCTTAGATGTGGGGTTCAGAACCGATCCTTGGTTCTGAGACAGACATTTACCAAGCCGGCGCTTGCCAGAAAACTCTTGAGCTAAGCTTTACCCATAGTGCCCTTCTCCATATTACCTCAGATCTCGTTTGCCACGTATGAAACAAGACGTGCCAGGCAGCCTCTCAGCTAAGTGTTCATTTTTTTTGATAAATTCTGAGGAATTTTTTCTTAAAAGACCTTTTTCTATACTTAGTCATTGTTTTTGTTTTTCGCTAGTGCCCTATTTTCACCTTTATCTCTTTCTTTTTACCAGTTGGTAATTCTTGTACCATTGTTGGTACTTTTCCCTTACCTGGTTGGGTAGTCTATCTGTACCATAGTTGGTACACACTCTGTTCTTTCACTTTCCTTCTTGCACTTAAAGGATTGTGTTGCTTTTCTTGTTTGTGGATTATTATTATTATTTTTGGATTGTTTGATTTCCTGTTTGGGAATTTTTGTACTCTTGTTGTGGAAAATATGTCAGAAAAGAAAGTGACTACTGGTTTTAAACAATGTGACAAATGTGACAGAAAAATGCAAAACGTAGACAGTCATGTATATTGTGTGTACTGCTTAGGTGTTTCTCACTTATGGGAGAAACCACCTTGTAATATTTGTAAGACTTTCAGCTCCCTCACTATTGTGGAACGCAGAAATAAACTTATGCTTGCTGGTTTATTAAAATCTCCGTATGCAGAGGTGATCTCTGAGATGGAGGCGTCACCCCCTCCGAAGAAAGATGATAAAAAGAGGAGCAAGTCCCTTCCTGCTTCTCCTCATGAGATGAAATTATCGGAACCAAAACCTAAGGTTCTAAAGTTATCACATAAAGGGTCTTCAGTTCCGAGGCCGAAATCCTCAGCTCCGATCTCAGCTCCAAAAGAGACGATTTCATCGGCACCAACTGCATCATCTGCTCCGATCACTTCGACTGCACTGTTAACTTTGCCTACAGCACCGACCACATCGTCTGCTCTGAACTCTACGACTGCGTCGACTTTGGCACGGATAACCATTATGAAAACTGTTTCAGCTCCGACACATCTCTCTCTGCCAACAATAGTCACTCCTGAACTGGCCTTTTCCCTCCCTGAACTTCATATTGGCCATTCGACCTCAGCTCAGAGAGATGATTTTCCTCCCAGGACCAGATATTCCCTGTCGGTGGACCACTTCTTTGAACAGCAGTACAGTCCTTTGCTTGAATGCCTAGTTTCACCATCGGGCTTATCTACCCGTTCCTCTTAAGAGCCTGTCAGAATTAGATGTAGTGAGACGGGTGGACCAGCTGTTGATGGCCAGAGGCATTTCTCCACCTCAGAAACCCTCCCTCCCATCTGGAGCCAAGGGCCCTGCTCTGAGGACTCCACAGTATTTTCCTCCTCCAACCTCTTCGCAGGTTTTGGAAGTTTTGTCACCGACCGCTACCCTGGTTTCAGCTGTTTTAGCACCGATACTGGATCTCACTTTGGTGCTGGAGACTTCTCTTTGGCCTGAACCCTCTGCGGAAACAGGACATCCTTGGATCCGAGATTGCCCTGCCTTGACAGCCCTGTCTCTTCCGGAGGCTCCTTCCCTGGGGGCTGGCCCTTCAGGCTGGGGTTTGACCCCGGTTCCGAGTTTGTCTGTTTCAGTTCTGGGCTCCCATCCCTCCTTCGGGGGGGGGGGGGTCCAGCCTTCCAGGCGATGGAGAGATCATTAGCCACAGCAGGGTCCCAGTTGGACCCATTGGCGTCGGAGACATGCCCTCCTCCTGCTTCTGAGCCACAGCTACCACCTCTCAGTTCTATTGGACATCGGGTTCAGGAGCCTCAGGTTAGCCTTCATCAAGGTTCCCCTTCTGCGGGTTCCTCCTCTGACGTTTCCCTCGAGGAGGTTCCCCGTAAGAAAACGTGCAAGAGGAAACACGTCTATTCCCCTGTGCAATCATTGACCGAATATACGGACTACAATGATGGGGAAGGGTCGCCCCCTGAAGATGTCTCCTTTGGGGATATCTTATAAATACTGAAACAGTAGGGCGACTAGAAGTCCAGCACCCTTTCCATCAAGGAGAACATATTCTTGCAGGCTTTCTGAGCCTGACCCTCACCTCCTGAATGACCCCTCCTGCAGATGAACTTGCTCAGTATGTTGTGCAGTGGGCTTGGAAGATACCTGATGCCATTGAGCTGATTCCACTTGGGCAAGATAAGCTACTATGTCTACTGGAAGATCAACTCCATTGGTTCAAAGGTCTTCCTGTTGATGCTATGGTTGTGGCGGCAGCCACAAAGAAAGAGCTTGCTGAGGAGAGCTCCACTGTCCATCCCCCAAACAAGGAATCTCGGGCGATAGGATAGGGAAGCGGGTCTTTTCTTCAGCGACCTTTGCAATCAGGTCTATGAACTACTTGGCACACTTCACACATCTTCAGAGAAACTTAATTTCAGAGCTTTCCAAAACGTGCAGGAGCAGTGTCTGATGAGGTACGAGATAAGGTTGCCTCACAACTCGCTACCCTGGAGTCCATTTCCAATTCGTCCATGAGGTTGATTTCACACTCAACTGAAGGGGTGGCAAGAGCTGCAGGAGCTGGAGTCATGGCTAGATGCCACGCCTGGATGTGACTTTGCGATTTCGCGGATCCTTTCAAGTCTTCCTTCCTTAATGCCCCCATAGAGGCCTCATCCCTGTTTGGCTCTAAGGTTAAGGATACCCTGGCCAGGTGTGAAAAGGATGGTAAGACCCTGTCTGCCATAGGTGTCTGTTTCTCTACTCCTCAGAGACCCTACTCTAGGAACCACAGGAGTGGAAAAATGTGGTACCAAAAATCCCAAGGGGCTTTCCTTGACACACTGGCTGATTCCCCCCCCCCCCCCCCGGGGCAGAGGGGGTAATTCAAATGGAAGACATCCCTTTAGGGGAGCCACGTAACCAGGGATCCAGAGATTCTTTCTCTGGACAGCCGTATCAGTGCTCCTGAAGAGCGGCCTGATTGCTTGCCTCTGGAGGCAGTCGGGGGTCGTTTTTCTCTCTGCACCACTTTGACTGGCAAGAGATAACTACGGATTCTTGGGTGCAGATGGTAATAACGAAAGGATATCACAGTTTACTATTAAAAAGTTGAAATTTAAGAAAAAATGTGTACTAAATGCCGAAGTAATACACCAAAATAAATAAAAACCGAGTGCTGGAAATGTCGAAAATATCGAATTGCAACATTTTTCGGTGATTTGAGGAAAACCCACTCCAAACGTGCAATACATAAATATAAATACGTGTTTCCATACTTAATTGATGAAAATAGCCGGAATAAACATGTAGAACTCCTTGAAAGGTGAAAGACAGACTTGCAAATCAACAGTGCAGAAGTGAAATGAAATCCACGTTCCAATAACCAATGCTTTAAGGCATGTCCCACACTCCAAATGTATCACAGTATGTACACCAGCTAGGCAATGATGTTTCACAGTAGTAATCCTCCATCAAGTATGTTTAAAAGGAGCAGTGATGTGCCATTAATTGAACAAAGCCCAGAGGTGTAAAATCATCCTCTTTAGACAGTAGACGTTGAATCATATGCTCCTTGTCAGTAAGTCTACACTTCTTGGGTGAGGACGGAACACAACATAAAAACTTCTGTTTCAAGTCCTCTAAATGGTTCTGCTCCAGACATATAGCATGCAAGACATCTGTGATGTATAAATCCTTCTTCCCCAATAAACTCCTTAGTCTACGGTGCCAGCCTTCTACAGCAATCTGGCTCCTAGGGTAGCCCATAGTGCATGTATTCGACTGATTCCAGAAAGAAACATCAAAGAGAGGTGGTTATCTCACTCTGAGGTAGTACCTCTCATGCCGTAGCATTTAGGATGCCCTAGAATGTAGTTATTTTTGAAAAATTCACATAATGGAGCACTCCTATCACCCAAAGCCTCCTCAGTTGACGTTAATGTTTCCAGAATATGTTCTGTACGTATAAATGCAAGGGCAGGAATCTGTTTACATAAGAGTGCAAACTGCGTGTCGGTACCATACACTTCTATTAAACTGAGTTTTGGTATCTGCCCCAAATAATTTGGCACAGATGGAACCAGCAACCTTTTGCCATACTATTTGAAAGGTGCTTTACAATGCTGTTAACCACCCCTTTTTCAAAATCACTTACCATCTTTGGTTGCAACTGCAGCTGAAATTCCTCAGATAAGGACAGCAGGGTAGACCAGAACTGATCGTAGCACTCTTCACATTTTGACGGGAGTATGTCATATACAACAGGTACTACTTTATTGTTGGCAGTACCATCCAAGCTACAATGTACAGAGTACACCTGCTTTCACTCTTGTGCTAATGGGGAAGGTGCCATCCACCAGAATATAATCAGAATTACACAGCAGACCAAGGTTGCTCTCTGTAGTTAGATTAACTACATCATAGGTATGGCTATGTAGGGCGCTATGTTTAATGATGAAGTGGCCTTGTTTCAAAGGTACCATTTCAGGGCTTAAATCCTTGAGACTTTCTAGGTCAACTCTAGGATGTGCGCTATTCCTATGCCTGTCCCTATGTACACATTGCTTCAGTCCATCTGTATTTGTCATGGTAGTCACTACATCAGTGGAAGTGCTTGCCAGTACCTCCGATACAGTCCTACATGGGTCCTCTAATGTTTGCTCACCCCGCCTCTTAATTGCTTCATGGACCCTTGTCTGTTCTACCCTGACAACATCGGGTGCATGGAAATGTGCAATACTTTTCAGTAGCTTTTCTTCACTATCACATTTCTCTGTTATGCAGTGGCCCTTACGCTTCTGCTTTGACTTCTGTGTGCAACACCAGTAGCTTTTCTCAAGTGTTTTCTTCTACAAATAGTACTGGTTCATAGGTAGGTACTAGGCTATCTGCCCAAAGGCATTTATAAGCCTAGCTGGAATGTGTTGGCTTTCGCCGTCCCCTTAGATTAGTTCCCTGTGCCTCCTTCCAGCAGAGCCACTGACGTGATCCCCGGGGTAAACTTCCTGTTTCCCATCCACTCGGCAAGGTTTCTCTTGAAGAGTGTTAGTGAGGAGCTCTGCCTAAAGTAGGTTGGAATCTTGTTCCAAAGCATGGGAAGTCTCTGGGACAGGAATCTATCCCTCCAGCACATCCTGTTTATTGTTGTGGTGAGGTTTAGATCACTAGAGCATGTGGCTCGAGGGGATATGGTTTTCTTTAGGTGGAGCATGTCCATCAATTCTGGGTTGGACATGGCCTTGTATGTCAGGCAGAGATCACCTCTGAGTAGGAGGTATGCAACCGAGTACAGCTGGAGTTTCTTCAGTCGAGCTGCATAGGGCATCTGTTTGAGGCCAGTGATCCTCTTGGTGAGGAACTTCTGGGGTCTTTCCAGCTGTTGCAGGTGTCTTGTAAGGTACATCCCAAATGGGGTGTTGTACACTATGATGGGTCGGATGAGTGATGCATAGAGGGGCACAATGACCTCTTTTGATCTGGATGCAAACCTTTTTGTGATTAGGTATTAGGTGGGCCACATAGAAGGATTTGTAGCCACTTTGGCAATGTGATTATCAAAGGAGAGATTACTATCTACTTGGGTCCCCAGATCCCTTATTTCATCTTCCGTATTTAGGCGGCTACCACCTATGTGGCAATTTGTGGCAATTTGTGGGTACTTTGTTTTTTCCAAAGGGGATGACTATGCACTTTTTGGCATTTAGCTTGAGGCCATGGTTTTGACACCAGGTATCTGTCTCAGTGAGACCCTTTAGGAGGATGTCTGTGTCAGCCGGAGAGTCAATTATAGCCCCTAGTTTGCAGTCGTCTTGCGAACTTGGTCAGCCATAGTCCTCCTGTGCTTGTCTGTACCTCTGAGAAGTATATGCCGAACAGGAGGGGTCCTAGGACTGAGCCCTGGGGAACGCCACTTGTAACTGATTTAGAGTCAGACCTAGCTCCTACAACTCTTGCCATGTGAGTTCTGTCCATGAGCCATTTGGCAGCCCATCTCGTGACGTTGGGGTTTATGTTCAGGTTGGTGAGCTTGTCTATAATACCAGAATGGGGAATGGTGTCGAAGGCCTTTGCGAGGTCTAGGTAGGCTGTGTGGACCACCTTTCCCTCATCTATAGCCTTGGTAACTGTCTCAAGGAAGTCCACCAGGTTTAGGAGGCATGATCTTCCCTTAACAAAGCCGAACTGGGTAGTGTTTGGAGGTTCCCAATGTCTCTGTTAATGAGATCCATGATGATGTGCTCCATAGCCTTGCAGACCAAGCTAGTCAGGCTTATAGGGCAATGGTTCCCAGAGTCTGTTGTGGCTCCACCTTTGTGGAGTGGAATAACCGTTGCTGTGCACCACTCTGTGGGCATGTAGCCTGTGGAGAGGCTGAGTTGGAACAGTGTGTTTAGATGAGGGGATAGTTCATCTTTGAGCTCATGTAGGACACAGCCTGGGACACCGTCCGGTCCCATTGATGCTGATTTTTTTGGCTTTGGAGAGGGCTGTTTTAACCTGAGTAGCTGTGATTTCAGGGGAACTACATTCTTCTGGTATGGTTATGGGCCCTTTTGGGGGTGAAGTTTGCACTGATCCTGTCTGCCAGGATGTTGGCAATATTGGTCGGTTCAGTGTATTTTGTGTCATTCTGCACTAACTCAGAGCAGATCTGAGAATTGCCACTTAGATTCTTGACATAGCTAAAGAATGCCTTGTGGTTATCTTTGGAATCCTTGGCAATTTTTCTTTTGAAGCTCGCCTTGGATGATTTTATGAGGGATTGTAGGTTCTTGTTGATACTGATCAGGGATGTCTTCCCCTCTTGGCATTTTACTCTTTTCTGTACTTGTTTCCTCATTCCATTGTATAGCTTGTTTATGGCAGGAGTCCACCAGACTGGTTTCCTTTTCTTGGAGGAGTGAGTCTTGGTTTTGCTTGGGATAGCACGATCCATGCATTCTTGTAGGTGCCCGTAAAGTGCATTAGTAAAGGATTTTGCAGCTTCGGTAGCGTTATCCTTTAGCATGGGGGATTTGAAACTTTTCACCTTGGTCTTAAGTAACGTGGTTTACTTTTGAAAAGTTTTTCACTGTGGTTTCTTTGACCGGGAGTGGGGGCAGAATGTGGATAGCCAGAGTGATTAGTCTATGGTCAGATCTAACCAGCGAGGAGTTGACCTCAGGTGTGCAACACCGGTCACCCATGATGGTGATGACCAGGTCCAATATGTTGTCACCTCTGGTGAGGGTGTTGATCAGTTGATCCAGGACGTTTGAGTTTATAAATTCTAGGAAATGTTGGGCAAGGGAGTTAGTACTTGAGTAGTTCTCCCAGTTAATGTTTGGGTAATTGAAATAACCCAATATCAGGGTGTTTGGTAGAACCTTTATGTTTCCCATTGTTTCCAGAAATTTGGAATGGGGGTCCTGGGACATGTTGGGTAATCTGTAGCAAGCTACAATTTGAATTGCAGTTCTGCCCGTTATTAGTTGCATGTAGATGATCTCTGAAGCATCGTGCTGTGCCACTAACCTGGAGGTGTGGGTATCCTTGATGAATATGGATACGCCCCCGCCTTTGGTATTTCAGTCTGGGTTTTGTGGCCGAAAAATATGGTATGAGTTGTAGCATGGTATTGCTGGGGTGCTCTCAGGAGCCTTAAACCAGGTTTTTGTTACTGCACATACATCGATTTTCTCCATACTGAGGAGTGCCTCGAGTGCATGCATTTTGAGGTTTAGACTTCTGGCATTGAGTAGTATTACCCTCAGTTTTTGTTACTTGTGGTATTTATGGCGGTGGGTTTGTCTTTTGAGCCTTGCCTAAAAAAGGCACTATGGGGGTGGCAAGAGCCTTGGCCAGTATTCGAAAGCCTAAGGGTGACAGGTGCAAGCTGTCTCTAGCGAAGCAGCGTGGCTTGTCGAGCATGTCATCCCAGGCTGACAGACACTGGATCCACTTTGAATGACACCAGAAGCTTAGACAATTGTTGAAATTGATAATTTTTTCTTTATACCGTGGTATCATTCTTGGTGAGGGCAGGATGCTACTCAGGGTCATACCGGCCTGGGCTACATGATCAGAGAGCTCTTCCATGTCTCTTTTCTTGTAGTCCAGGGAGGTACGGCTCAGGTCATTCACACCAACATGGACAATGACAGAGTCGTATTTGTACTTGTTCTGGAGTGACCTGAGTGCTTGTGTTTTATGTCGCTGATCCTGGCACGCGACAGGCAGCTAATAGTAACCTTCTTCTTGTTCAGCCTAGTGAGTGGGACGTCAGTTTGCCTGATTATAGAGTCACCTATTATTATTGTGTTGGGTATGTTATTTTGCCTTAAGGGCTGTGATTGCGTGGCACACTGGTTTTGTGAAGTATGTGTTTCATGGTTTGTGTTGGGGGTGGAAGTTGCGTGGATGTCTGCTTTGGAGGTCTCTGTTGCCTTTGCAGATTTTTATTTAGAGCCTCTGAGTATGTTTTTGTGTATTTATGTGTGTTTTTTGCCAGTGCTGGTTTCATAGGTCTATGTGGGACTGGTGGCGTGATGAAAGTAATTCCCTTCTCCTCTTGACTGTCTGGTCCATTCGTGGGTTGAGAGAGCTCAGCCTCCAGTTTGGCTGTATAATTACATCTCTCGCATGTATTAGTGTTTGGTGGTAGGAGGGGATGGTTGTCTGTGTACTTGAGGCAGTTGTAACATTGCCTCAAAATGGCCAGATTCACCAGTTGGACCGGAGAGTACACCTGAAACTGCCCTTTGGACATGCCTGGATAGGTACACTGAGCTGTTTTACTGATTGGCTGGTAAGGTCGAATAGAGAGCCTTGTCCTTCTCTACAGTATAGGGGGGTTTAGTGCTAAGGTTTATTAGTGCTTGCTATGAGTTTTGAGGAAGTGCCGGGCTGAGAAGTGAATGGTTTTAGTGCATAAGTTGAAAGTTTGTATAGTTCCAAAGGAAAAAATGAAGAGTAGACTTTGCGAAGCCGGAAATAGTTATACCCTAGCTAACCGGCACTGCCCGGCGCGCAAAACCACGCTAATGCGGTTTTATAGCAGGGAAATGAAAGAGAGAAAATTTAGCCCAAAATGGCCAATAAACTACTAATTTCTGGGCTGAAACCACTCCTCCAAGGACAGATAGGTTGCTCAAAGCTCCCCTCTCTCACAGGTGAACAGAGAAACTTCCTTCTAGCCAAGTAAGGTATGGGCAAACACAGAAACTTGTAACACAGCCCTGAATTCAGCACTAACCTGAAAACTGGACTGTACTAGCTTAGAAAGGCGGGAAAACAAATATTTTTTTGTTTTGTTTTTTTTCAGAAAATAAAGTAGATACAATCAAAAAAACACTTCAAATGCACAGAAATTGCCTACAACAGTTAAACAGGTAATTTAAACACAAAAACGACGTTGTTAAAGTGCTGGCAGTAAAATAAGTACAATATGTAGCTGAAACAAGCATTTTAAATCACAAAAACTCTAAAAAAAAAATTGGTGTTTTAGGTAGAATTAGTTAAAGGCAGCAAGAAAATGTAGAAAAATTATACTTAATCACTCCAAAGACTCTTTTGTCTCTCTGCTGCTGTAGAACTCTGCAGGGCACCAGGCAGGAGCTTGCTGAGCTGTATACAAGCACAAAAACCTTGCAAATGCGGGTTTTATAGCAGGGAAATGAAAGAGATAGAAATTAGCTCAAAATGGCCAATAAACTACTAATTTCTGGGCTGAAATCACTCCTCCAGGAACAGATAGGTTGCTCAAAGCTCCTCTCTCTCACAGGTGAACAGAGAAACTTCCTTCTATCCAAGTAAGGTATGGGCAAACACAGAAACTTGTAACACAGCCCTGAATTCAGCACTAACATGAAAACTGGACTATACTAGCTTACATAGAATTGTGCGTCCCTTCTGAGACTTAACTGTACCATAGCTATTGCCAATAACTCCAGGATAACTGACAGTATGCTGCTCAGCCATCTTAACTTAGCACACCTATAAGTCAATCACAGTGGCATGATTACTAACAGTGTTGTGCACTACACTTGGTTTACTACAATCCACCATATACATTCAACATGCTTTCAATAAGTAACGATACATCAGGTAGACTTTGTAATATCCTGTACTACCGCTCTATGCAACCCACAATTCACACCAATAATACTACTTCAAATACATCTACAGAATTACAATTAGTACATAACATTTGGAAATGCAGTTATGAACTCAGTGCGTATGGGAACATATCACATACAGGTTTTGGTGTGGTGTTTCACGTCTGTTCAACCATGTTGTTACTACTAGCTGGAATATGTTACACTCTTTAGCAAGCTGAAGCAATTCAGAGACAACATCCTCACATTTCCATTGGCAGAATGACTCTACCATGCTTTAAATGGCAATCTGTAACCTGCTGCTATAAAAGCCATACACATACGATTGTTACACTATAACACGTTTTACAACTGTACCACTATATCAGATGGCATTATAAATAAGCTGTACACCGTATATTTTTCAAGTGTCGGGATTCATTATTCAGGGGAAACATTGCACAAAAATTAAATGTCACTAAGCATTCATTTATAACTATTATAAACCTAGCTATTCGTACCGAAGAAAATTGTACACTATAAGCTCCTGATGTTGGCTTCACATTTAGATGTCATACTATACCTACATTTATACATTAAGGTAAAACTTTATATGCAACCTTAACATAACTATCATCATGTCAGGTTAAGCAGAAATCACCAGCTATATGCATTTTTACTTGTACTTCTGCTACACTTACATGGACTACCATTACACGCCTATACCTGCAGTATTTGTATGCGTTAAACTCACCCTTCCCAGGTATTCCTTGATGCTGGCTACCCTGTATGTGGAAACCGTCAACAAACAGCAGCAAAAGTCCACTAGGTTAAACTATGGCACACGAACCATCTGTTTATAGCAACGACAGCTAATTCCTCACAACAGCATTTGGCCGCGCCCCCTATGAACATCTACAGCACTGCGACATGCAGTTCCGCGACGCATCTTTGTTTCCGTCATCACATAATGACGGATTACTTTGTGCGACGTTCTGAAGAGCGAATTACACTGCTGGACGACTTTCTGGTTTCGAAAATTTGAATGGACAGCTAAAATACTAATCGGAATTATGAACTTCGCATTTTCGTATGGTAGGTAAGTGACCAGCGACATTCTAATAGTGAACCAGATATCACATTCCCTTCATTTCAAAACCAAAGCCAACCAGGCATATTCCTCACGTTCCACCCAGTCAAAGGGAATTTGCAGCAATAGAAATTCAAAAGCTGCTTCAAAAAAGAGTCATTCAAGTAGTCCCCTCAGACCAACTAAAATCCGGGTTTTACTCAAGATTCTTTTTAGTGCCAAAACAAACCGGGGACTTGAGGCCCATTTTAGACCTCAACAACCTAAACAAATTTGTCAAAAAAGTAAAGTTACGGATGGTCATCACAGTACAGTTGATACTCCCTTTTTTGGGAAAAAACGATTGGATGTGCTCTATAGATCTTCAGGACGTGTATTATCACATAAAAAAGGGCAAATGCTCCAGAAGATTTCTCCACTTCTCCACTTCCAGTTGGGAGCCAATCATTACAAATTCCAAGCACTGCCCTTTGGTCTCTCTACAGCCCCTAGAGTGTTCGCCAAATGCACGGCAGTGGTGACAGCTCATTTGAGACTGCGATTTTCCTGGTGTTTCTATATTTGGATGATTGGCTCCTTACCACCCCAACCAAGCATCAACTACTGTTCATTGTACAGCAAACACGAAAACTTTTGACACACCTGGGCATTACTGTGAATGAGAGCAAATTGAAACTTACACCATCCCAAAGGCTGCAGTTCATAGGGGCGGAATTTGACACACACATCTGTTTGGTATTTCTTCCCTCCCACAGATTACAAAGACTGAGACTTCAACTCCAACCAGTTCTGGACCACACCAAGGTTCCAGCAAGAGCGATTCTACAACTTCTGGGATCCATTGAAGCTTCCATCACGATGGTCCCATTAGCGAAACGTTACATGAGACTCCTTCAATGGTTGTTAATAACTCAATGGTTCACTTTAGATCTTCCTATGTCTTACAAGATCAGGATAACCAATCATTGCAAACAAGATCTTCTCTGGTGGCTGAAGCCAGCTCAAAACCTATGGAGTCGCCCATTCTCCCCCGCTCTACCCTTAGCTATAGTGACCACGGACGCTTCCCTGATCGGGTGGGGGGGCCATTATCAGGGACACAGTCCAAGGCACTTAGTTGCCTCTGGAGGCCAATTTGTATATCAGTGTTCTGGAACTGAGGGCTGTGTTTCTCGCGTTGCAAGCATTCCATTCTGTCCTTCCTTCAGGAACAATTGCCATTCAGTCAGACAACATGTCAGTAGTCTAGTACATAAACAAACAAGGGGTAACCAGGTCCTACCCTTTATGTCGGGAAGCCATGAGAATCTGGCAATGGGCAATAGCTTCCAATCACTTTCTTGTAGCAACACACATTCCCAGGGATTTCAATGTGATTGCAGAAAGTTGAGCAGATGCATTCTCCTGCCTCACGAGTGGTCCCTCAATCCGAAAGTGGCTGCAGAGATTTTCTGTTGCTGGGGTCAGCCTTGCTGCGATCTATTTGCCTTCCCCACAAATCACAAATGCAGCAGCTATTTTGCCCTAATCCCCCCACAGGGGGAGTCACAGAGGGACGCTGTCCTACACAATTGGCCCACGGGTCTTCTCTGTGCTTATCCTCTTCTACCTTTGATACCACAATTCATGAAGAAGGCTCTTCGATTAAGAAGCAAAGTGATCCTCATTGCTCCTTACTGGCCTCTTCAAATTTGCTTCCTGTTTCTGTGGCCTCATCTAATTTGTCAATCCTGGGTTCTGGACCCAATCCCAGACTTGGTAATGCATCCACAGGGCTTGATTCACCCAAATGTCTCCAGTCTCAAGCTGACAGCTTGGTTTCTCCACTTCCACTGATTGCCAGGCAAAGTAACCTATCCTCTCCAGTTCATCATATTCTTTTGGCTTCACATAAACCAGCCACTAGAAGGCTTTACCTTAGTAAATGGAAGTGATTTTTCTCTGGTGCAAGGATAGAGCTATTGACACTTTCTCGGCACAAATACCTATTGTTCTGGACTATTTATCTACTCAACTTGAGTCTGGAGCTGCAGCTTCTTCTGTTCGAGTCCATCTGTCTGCGATATCCAACTACCATGATGGCTTTCTTCATAATTCATTAATTTCTCATAGACTGTGTGTAAAACTTTTTTAAAGAGATTTCTGCATATCAAGCCCCCTTTAAAACAATCAATTGAACCATGGGACTAAACAATGATCTTACAATCTTTAACTAGTTCCCCCTTTGAACATGCAGCCACATGTGATCTGAAATTCTTGTCCTGGAAAACCTTGTTCATGGTCGCTATTACATCTGCCAGTCGTATATCAGAATTACAAGTTTTGAGTATGAAGCATCCATATTTGATTTTTCAGAAGGATGGGGTATCCTTATGAACAGACCCTTCTTTTCTCCCAAAAGTGATTTCTGATCTAGCTATTAACCAAACTATAGACCTGCCTGTATTCTTCCCAAAATTCGCTAATAAAGGGGAGTATACTTTGCATTTGCTTGACATTCACAGACAACTATGTTTTTACCTTGACAAGACAAAGTCTTTTAGAAAATCTGGCCAACTATTTATTGCCTGTTTTGGTCCTAAGATGGGGAAAGCAGTAGCTAAAATTACCCTATCAAAATGGCTTAGAGATTGCATTACCTACATATACCATGAAAATAAGATGGCTATTCCTGCAAGATTTAAAGCACACTCAACAAGGTCACTTTCAACTTCTGTAGCCTTCCATTCCAGGGCTTCCATGGATGTCATTTGTGTAGCAGCAATATGGGCCAATCCTCATACATTTATTATGCATTATAAATTGGATATGATTTCTAGGGTAAGAGCTTCCTTGGGCTCAATGGTACTCAGGAATGTTCTTCCTTAGGGCCTCCCAGGAAACAAGTAGCTAGGGACTCTGTCCCACATGTAATGAATGAATGAAGATTAACAACATCAGATAAGGAAGTTATGTCTTACCATAACGTTCCATCTGTGTTGTTGATCTTCATTCGTTTATTACAAACCCCCCCTCCAAGGCCTTTTGGAGGTTTGGTTATGGTCCTTCTACTCCTGGTAAAGTACTTGCTTAGAGAAAGCCTCCGCTTTCCTTTCTATAAACTGGCCTGTCTTCTGGGCAAACTCGATCTGAGGTAATATGGAGAGGGGCACTATGGGTAAAGCTTAGCTCAAGAGTTTTCTGGCTGGCGCAGGCTTGGTAAACGGCCGAGTCAGAACCGAGGATCGGTTCCGAACCCCACATGTAGTGGATGAATGAAAATCAATAACACAGATGGAACGTTATGGTAAGACATAACTTCTTTTTATTTCTTCACTGTGCCTTCTGATGTAGATCTTCATGATAAGCGCTTTCATCAATTAGTATGACTTCTTCAGAACCAACTGCCATTGTGAATTTTACATTTAAATACAAGTTGCTGGTCTGCCATTGGTTCTAAACCAACCAATTCCATTTATGGGAAATGAACATACTAAAGTATACAAGCAGGAGTTAGGTTCAAAAAAACAAATAATTTCATCAGAAATGACAATATCCACATAACATAAACAGAAAAGAATACAAGAATACTGTCACAAAAGCACTTAGTTATAGCAAACATTTAGTTTATAGTTATAGCAAACTGGGTTTAATGAGCATATTACTATAATGCCAATTCTCAAAGAAAAGGCAAATCAAGTTTAGTAGTGTCAACAATGTTTGCTATAACTAAGTGCTTTTGTGACAGTATTCTTGTATTCTTTTCTGTTTATGTTATGTGGATATTGTCATTTCTGATGAAATTATTTGTTTTTTTGAACCTAACTCCTGCTTGTATACTTTAGTATGTTCATTTCCCATAAATGGAATTGGTTGGTTTAGAACCAATGGCAGACCAGCAACTTGTATTTAAATGTAAAATTCACAATGGCAGTTGGTTCTGAAGAAGTCATACTAATTGATGAAAGCGCTTAACCTGTTTGTTTTACTATTTTTTAACATTAAATAAGGATTGTGGACTCGCAACGCTGTGCTCTTTTATTTTTCTTGGTTTGGTGTGAGCACTTATAACACCATTTTCTATATTGTAGATCTTCATGATATCTCAAGACTTATACTTGTGGGAACACATCCTGTTTTCCTAGGTCAATATCCATACAATTTGGTTAGGGTTTATACATTCCTTAGTAATTTCCCCATTTTTCCCCACTGCTCATATAATTTGTTTCTCTGTCAGTTTGATAAAAAGCATACTTTTCTTAAAATGCTAAAGCTTAGTCCCTGCCCTTTGACATAGAGAGATGAAGCCGTACTATAGCCTGGGCATCTGTGTTCAGTTAGTAGCACAGACATCTGTGTGAACAGACAGAGAAGGATTTGCTTCAGCAGCTGACTATATATCACTCATTCTGAAGGAATGGAGGCTGCCAGGCCTGTGATGTTGGAGACCTCTAGCAGTGGCTGACTGCATCTCCTACCTGCAAAGACCACTTTACCTCATGCTGCTTTGGGCAGGAACCTCCCTGCAGAGCTAAGAAAATAACCAGTGTGTATGTAAAAGCATGCACACCTGTTCTCCCTGATCAGACAGCTGTGGTGAGTCTATAAGCAGCCTAATTGAAAGGAAGACCACACCAAAGGACTCACAAACCAGTCCACTCATCAACTATCTTGTGTTGCTGAGGGAAATGGATGGGCCGATAGGGCTTTTTGGCCAGGAATGAATAGGTCGTATGGCTCTCACCTAGCCTAAAAGAGCTTAGCTCCTGCCCAGTGGAATTAATGAGCCAATGGGGTATAGGTACTAGAGCTATCAGGCAGGGTCTTGAGTAGGTGGGGAAGGGGATAAAATTTGCTAAAGCCTACTGAGTGTCTTGCATTTTCATTTCACTATTATATTTATTTTTTGTCCGTGTCAGTGTCCCAGATTGCTCCAAAGTATAGAAGATAGGTGTATCTAGTGGGAATGGTGTTTTTTGTGGAATTCTAACAAGAAAACAGGGGAAATGTTAAATCCTTTCCAGACATTATTTCAAGTGCTAATCTTTGGAATTGTCAGCACATTGCATTGTTAGAGTTCAACAACACGTTTTAGCTCTATATAGTATAGGAGATAGGTGTATCTAGTGGGAATGGTATTTTTTGTGGAATTCTAACAAGAAAACAGGGGAAATGTTAAATCCTTTCCAGACAATATTTCAAGTGCTAATCTTTGGAATTGTCAGCACATTGCATTGTTAGAGTTCAACAACACGTTTTAGCTCTATATAAAAGAGCTTACAGAAGTATGGGCCAGCATTAGCATGGCATGCAAATAGTTAGGCAGCTGATGGATGGGCAGACATACCAGAAATCTTCAGATAGCCTTTGTAGAGAAGATGCCATTAAAGGGGGAAGAGCAGGCAGGGGAAGGAGCTATTTCATAGCGTTGTAACAGGAGGAAACCAGAAGTACTTTAAACGTTTTCCAGACAGCACATTCAAGCACTAATTTGATGACTCACCATAACGTTGAGGTGCTAGATTTCAGTAATAGCTACTATTAGAGCTATAAACAAGAGTTTGGAGATATGCAGACTACCAGTTCCGTAAGAGTGGAAATGAACAGCAGGGCAGCTGAAACTACAGGATGCCTAATGATCTACACAGAAATGCACACACAGGAGGATTTATGTCATAACATCAAGGATACAAATTTCATGTCCACTAAAACTAAAACTAAAACCATGATATTGATGTAGCATAAACTTTGAAGTACTAAAAATGCAAAAAAATGTGTGTCTTTGTAGCACATCAAGCCTTATTTGCCCCCTTAATATCCTAAGTCCATGGCCACCCAGCAGTGGAGAAAATGCAGAAATCTTTAAAAGGAAGATATACTCCTGCACCAGCTTTCCCTCTTCAGGAAGCAAGCCTTAACTCCAGCCTTGGGTCTAAAATACTAAATGCCAGTATACTGCTTTACAAAAGTAAACTAAATTACCCCCCCCCCCCCAACACACACATAGAAGACCCAGAAAAGCATAAGCACAATATGTAAAACAAAAGTGTCAAAGCTGCACATCAGCCAGATGCATTGCAGAGCCGTACATTTTTTCATAATGTATCAGTCCATTAATGTAACTTGATGTAATTTTAATGGATTTAATAAAATGCTATCATTTTTTGATGCTGCGCTAAATGTTAGTGAGTTGCACAGAATGGAGATTAGGAATCAAAGAAACAAGTCAGTGGTATTTAAAAAGATAAAAAAGTGAGCATATCGATCCCTACAGGAATGCTATGTTCCAAGACTATGGAAACAGACTTTTGTTGTAGCCCTACACAAGGGTGGCACATCAGCTGAAATAAGCAATTACAGACCTATAGCTATTCACCTTCCACTATGTAAAGTACTAGAACTGTGTGTGTCCAGTCTTAGCTATTCAAGTTCTTCCTTGAAAATAACCAACTGGCCCTAATGCAGCACAGTTTCCAACAAACCAAAGTACAGTAACTGCTTTGCTGTCCTTTCCTAATGTGTGTGTGTCTTTTCGGCTTTTCCCGGTTAGGGGTCGCCACAGCGGAACTCCGGTCCGCTAATGATTGGCAGTTGATTTTTACGTGCCGAGTTGCCAGCCCTGACGCACAACCTTCAATGAAGGTACACCCATTCACGCATGTCTCCACGCAGAAGACGCTCTGCCATGATAATAACAAACTAGTGTCAGCAACCTGCCAGGACTTTTGAAAAGCATTAACACAGTCTCCCATCCCATACAGCTTCAAACCCACAAAGACCTTCACCTGCCCAATAATACTATTTGTGCTTTGAAAGGTACCTTGCTAACAGATGCCTGTATGGCAACCCACATAGTCAACCTTTCTCCTGTGAACATAGGTGTTCCTCAGGGATTTATACTTGGACTTTTATTATTAGGTATGTTCATTAATAACTTAGACTTCATCAGGCCCCTCAACCGTCATTCAGTATGCTGATGATTCTACACTCATTTGCTCCAACACTTACTTAAATTTGCTTCAGTCAAGTCACTCAAGCTTCATATTAAGCAATGTCTACATCAGTCTAACAAAATGCTCAGTGCTAAATAGATTAAGGGTAGGCTCT
The DNA here is from genome assembly GCF_019279795.1 of Protopterus annectens. Taxonomy (NCBI): domain Eukaryota; kingdom Metazoa; phylum Chordata; order Ceratodontiformes; family Protopteridae; genus Protopterus; species Protopterus annectens. Next base: position 401,676,564 of record NC_056750.1, on the reverse strand, counting down.
TCCTGCTCAAACCCTCAGCTCCTGACCCATATCATTTTGTTGTACTATCCTCAGAGAATGTAATAGAAGACATAAGTTCAAATACAATGTTACTAGGTGTCACCTTTGACAGTAATCTTTGGTTTGACCTACATACTGGTAATGCTTTTAAAAAAAAAAAAAACACATCAAAACTAAGGGCTTTCTACAAAACCAAATATTACTGACTGAACTTGCTAGAAAATCCTCTGCCATGGCTTAGCTGTTTAATAAGCTACTTTATGCAACTTTAGTATTCCAAATCTTTGCTCCACTCAGCTACATAGACTGTAGCAATGTTATTACAAAATGGTGAAAATTGCTACTGTCCTCTACAGTAGGGCACACCATTGGACTGCAGTCAAAAAGCTGAATTGGGTGGAGTTTTCCAAATTCTGAGATCGCACTACAGTGGGGAGAAGGGCAAATTCCCTGTTCCCAACTGTACCGCAATTTCAGAGTGGTTTGATGAACCAAATTGTTGACCATGTGGTCTAAACCATATGGGTTTTGGCAATTTGGTCATTTGATAAACTGACATAGACAGATTGTGAACATCCTCATCAGTCTGTGTGTCATATTAATACTAGTGGATCTCTTGTCACCTCTGTATAGCTGAATTAGTTTTACTTAGTTTCTGCAGACTACCGTACTTGGATATGTGTGGCTATACAGATAGTGTTTACATTGCTGTATGCTGTAATTTTCTTGGAATGTCCATTACTGTGTGCTTTAACATGTTTTATGGAATGTCTATTACTATTTGGTTGTAAATCTTCTTCCTGGGCCTCTACTGAAAGGGGGTCTTGCATAGCCCAATTCAAACATTTCCAGTAAACAAGTGCAAATAAATAAAAGAAGTGTGTGTGAGGTAGACTATAAAGGCAAATGGGTGACACAACCTAGAGAAGATGGAGATGGAGCTAGGTCAGCTGAATGAAGACACTGTAACTGGGGGCATTATGGGTAAATTCTATCTAACATATTCAAGTGAACACAAACTGTGAATGGGTGAGTTTCTTCACTATACAGCATTCAAACCAGTGAAATCAAGCAGTTGAATTTCCTCTTTGTGAGGGGGTTTATTAGAAGGATGTGTACAGTGTTTCCTTGACTACTGTAGTTTACTCAGAGAATAATTCCAGTAAGTTGTGTAGTAGAGTGATATTCAAGTATGGAGGCTAGCAGTGCTTTATTGCAGTTAATATAAGATGGAATTAATAGAGCTAGTACAGTTTAAAACATGCTCTGTGAATTAGTAAGTAAAATGTTTTCAGCTTCTTGTTTTTTGCCTTTTTGCTTCACTCGGGCTGCAGTATGATGTTGTAGTAAGCTATGATTGGCTGTACATAATGTACGGTCTCACTATGATGTTAAAATAGGCTGGATATTTGCAAGTACTGGATAAGTGGTTGTCATGGGAAATGTCCCTTTCCCCAGCAGCAGCAACCTCAATGTTAATTAGTAGGATTCTGGAGCACAAACACCTGAAAGGTAGCATGTGGGGGTTGCCCCACAAGAATTAACATTTCTAATTATGTACATTTTTAGATATTCCTTACATTAAATTTAGATTGTGTGCTTGGAGTGTAGCTCACTTAATGTGAAATTTTAGATGTACTAGCCAAGTAGGTTAAACTGGTCAGGTAATTTGGTTGTGGATTGATGATATAGTTGAGACACCTTTGTTGAGGTGGGAAGTACAAAGCTTCCAGGAGAATATCAACATCAGAAGATGAAGTAAGAGAGTTACTCAGGTTGTTAGGTGAGATAAGGTAAGTTAGTTTGATACAGAAAGAACATACACGGGGGGGTAAAGATGAATGGGTGGGGGTAACTAAAGGATGACTAGAAACAGGCAGTAAGGGGGCAGGTGAGGCAGAGAGGGGTAAGAAGAATTGCAAACAGGAAGGAGGATTGAGAATGACAGGCAAGCAGGGTGGGTAGGAATGAAAGAGGTTCACTTACAAGTAAGATGTAGGCATACAGGAGTGGATCAAAGGGAGCAAGCATTTAGAAGGCAATAAATGATGTAGATGGTACTGATGTGGCTGGCAGGGATTATAAACTCATTGTAGAGTAGAGGACAAATGTAGGCATAAAGGACTATTATGTAGCATTTGGAAAGGAAGGGGCAGTCCAGAGTAGGAGGAAAAATATGATGACTGAGTTAATATCAGAATCAGTTAAACTAAGAAAGGAAGGAAACACCAGGGAAGGCAGTAAGGAAGGAATGGGCATTAGAGAAGTAATAAAAGCAGAGAGTCAATAAAGGAAAGAAAAACATATGTAGCAGCCCCTAGAGGCAATAGTGAGCATTATGGCTAGATTATGGGAGGGGATAGCACAGAGAGATGGTGTGGGTAGTATAGGACGAATATGGGCAAGGAGCGCTGGAAGTAAAGTCTGGGAAAGGGAGTAGTGTTAATTGTGATCAGAGACCCAATCACCATGGTTATTAGAAGGAAAGAGACAATAAAGTGGAGTATCTTTTTTCTTGTGAAGGTGGCAGCAGGGCTGACACTAAAAATGACTTGAGAGAAGGTGACCAATATAATCACTTGTGGGAGGGATGCATCTACACATTGTGATGTGCGTTTAGGTACTAGTGGCCTTTGATATCAGTGGCTATCAGTTAGGACAACTAACTGGTACGGCTGCAGAAAGTGCTAGAGGAAAAACAGGTAGGTACATTGACTTCAGATGTACAGTTGCATTTTTAGGAGGTTACTGCTAACATTAACCAGTAGACAGGAATGAGAAGATTAGAGAGAACATTTACTTGACAGAGGGGGGAGACCATTGAGTAGACCTGCAGATTAGTGAGAGAGTTTTTGAAGAAACTTGACTGAGGAAGAGCAGCTGCCAAGGAAGATGACCTAGGCCCAAATAGGAGAACTGTGTTTTAATCTGTACTTGTAGGTTACATCCAGATGATTGTACATTTAATGTGAAATGAGAGGGTAGGGCAGTCTTTTGTAGGATGTGCAGAAATGGAATGAGAGACGAGAAAGAGAATGTTAAGTAAACCAAGAATAGTTGGAAAATCATCAGCATTAACAGCCCCCCCTCACGTTTCTGTACGAGGTCAGGCTGTCAAGTCAACTGTCATCATCTCTCTCAATTCAGTCCCACTCTCTTACCGTCTTCGACAGCCATTCCTGACTGTTATAGGTCATCTCTCACGCAATCCATCCCATCATCCATCTGTTTGCTGGATGCCTTCTTTTTGTCTGTCCAAAATCTTCATCAGATTTTCTTCTATTTTATTGCGAATGTGACCAAATCACCATAATCTGTTCTCTTTGACTTTATCTGCAATTGGAGCTACTTGGTTTTCTGCTCTAACATCCTAATTTCTTCATCTGTCTCACAGTCTGTATCTTACCACCCATCCCTAGCACTTCATGTCCATCACATCTAGCTTCCTCATTTGCTGTGCCTTCATTGCCCAAGCTTCTGTACCATACAGCAGTACTCTTTTGTACACTTTACTTTTCAGCTTCTTTGGCATTCTTCTGTTGTACACTATCTCTGACACTCTGTGCCAGTTGGCTGGATCCCCTCAGATATTAGCTTTGACCTCCTCATTCAGACGTCTGTTCTCCTCAACCACCCTTTGTAGATACTTTAAGCTGTTAATCTTTTTCACTGTTTTCCTTCTGTCTCAATTCTCAGCTTCTTCACATTCCCCCATTTACTTCCTTTTCAACTGTCTTATTTGTACTCATTTTCATTCTGTGTGCCTTTTCCTTTGCATTCCATTCCCCTATAATTGCTAACATTCATTTTATTATTTATTTATTTGACATTCGTTTACCGGGAAGGTCCGACTGGGCTAGTAGCCCATTTTCAGTGGAGGTCTGGGGGGAAAAGTGCCTCATATAAAAAAGTATAATATTTAAGAGTATAACATTAAAAAGTTCAGCATTGCGATAAACAGTCTGAGACAGGGTAAAACCATTACAATAGTTGTTGGATCAAAAGGGTACAATAAAATCATTACAATAGTTGTTGGATCAAAAGGGTACAATCATTACAACAGTTATAGGATTTTCAGTCTTCCTGCAATGCCACATTGTTTACATACAGCAGCTTTGTTGATCTGTCCTCTCTGTCAAGTTTGCTAACTTAGTCCATCACCAGCATGAACAGCCATGGGCTTAGAGCTGAACTCTGGTGCACACTTACTGACCATGAGAACCCCTCTCTGAGCTCAAACACTAATACTTGTGCTATTGGATCCTTGTGCATAGCCTGCACTAATTCTTCCAGTGTTTCTGAGACTTTAAACCATTGTAAGACGGACTTTTTCAACATTTGGTTATTTCATCAGTGTGTTTCACATAGTAGTTGTATATACGAGGTCAAGGGGCTTGAAGTATCAAAATTAATGATGGTATACTGGTGTGATGTGTGTCTAGAGAAGAGCATGACTGAAAGAGTTACTAAAAAGACCACATTACATCCTGCAGCTGAACAAAAGTAACTTGATGGCCAGAGTTACAAAGCCCAGCTATACAAGTTTTGTTCTGTCTTCACAGGGCAGGAACCCAGAGAGTAAAGGTGCTTATGACATTTATTTTATGGTAGTATTTGTTTTAATTTATTCTGTGTACATTAGACATGAGTGAAGCATTAATAATGTTTTTGGAGCAAGATATGGAAGGGAAATGGAGTACAGAAAAAGATTGCTGAATTGTTATACAGTTAGTGACAGATGCAGTCACAGTGAAATATTTTGATGTGAATAAGTCAGTTATGTTAAAATGTAGCTGCAAGACCTAATGGACTTGGTGCAGTGATTTTTCAAGAGAATAAACGCTTCACAGATTGCTTCAGAACCCTTGCAGATTGTCAGAAAAAAAAAGTATGTTTAGATAGGAAGAGAGCTTCTAATCATTTTCTATGGCTGTGAAAAATTCCAGGAGTGTATTTTTCGGGAAAAATATAAAAGAAAGTGACCATAAGCCATTACAAAGTACTTAAAATAAGCCATCACATAGGGTGCCCCTTGGATTGCAGAGAATGTTGTCAAAGTTATAAAAATATGACCTGATTGTGATTTATAAGCCAGGAAAAGAGATGCATGGATCAGATGTGTTGAGTGATTCATGTGACAGAGCAGCAAGATTTGCTTAATAATAAACTAGAAGGTAACTGTTTGTCTTATAATCAAAGCTTTGACACTTAGCACAGAGGAATAAATAATGTAAAATATTGTTATAAAAGCACTTACATGATTTTGAGATACTGATGCTTAAACAATTATTTGTGAGAGGTTTGCCCGTATGGAGGACTGCTTTGAAGAAGGATACAACCATAATTTTAATTTTAGGAAGAGTCTAGCTGCATTTTGCTTACTGTTTGAAGGGAATAAACTGAAAATGTAAAACTAACACACACATCTCACTTCTGAATAAAGGTTTGAATGTATATATAACAGCAAAACGTTCAAAGCTGTACTCTGTACTGTGCTTTATCATCATCACCAACATAATAATAATAATAATCCATATGAAGATGTGATTTCATATGTGTTTCTGGGAAGGCCATGTAATAATATTGGAATAGATTTATTCATTTCCAGTCAATGTTGACTGTTCAAAATTTCCAGAAGTTATGAAACTGATAGATGCAGTGAGTAGACATGGGAGTATTGTGCTGTAAGTTATGATGCCCTGTCCTTCTATATCACTGTTGCAGTATTCTTCACCATAAGGATCTCCTGCCAGGGATAGCCCAATGTCCAGCCAATATACTAAAGCCTTTAGACCATGTATGCACCCTACATTATATGATTACTCCCCATTCAGGATGTAAGGCATAAAGGTGATGTATGGTTGCAGTTACCCAGAACTTCTTTGCCGCCACTCCTAATGCCATCATTGCTCATTGGTCTGAACATCTTTTGCTGTGCCGAATAGCTGTCAGGTAAGTGCTCCTTTGGAGTCTTTTTATTTTTTCTTTTGGTCTTATTATGTTTTGGTTACCTAGAGTTCATGTCATTCAAGAAGGAAAAATGTCAGTGTGTGAGGCAGATACCCCATAAGGGTCATCGTGAACAGTGTCTCTCTTGTCTGGGTGCTTCCCATGATTATACATCCCATAGCATTTATAAAGTGTTTGCCCCAAAGAATCTTCGAACCTGGTTGTCTTCCCTGGCCATCTATCTTGAGAACTAGAGGCTTAAACTGTTAACCCAGAGTACAATGGCAGAATCCTCTAACCCTGAGGTACCATTATGTAAGACGAAGGCCAAGAAATCTCAGCTAGATTATTTGGCTGTCCAGTCTCCACTGGACGTTTCTCTGGAAGCAGGTGATAGCTCTGTAGTCCATCTGTTGTCTACATCGAATTGCTCTGCTACAGCCCCATTGGGAGGCAAGTATAGAGCCATCCTTTCGCACATCCTCTGAGGCTTTGTAGGCATCTGCTTCAGACATTGAGGGGGAGATATGTTTGATCATCTCAGGGGGCCCTACAAGGCTTCTGCAGATTCTGCTCAGGGATTAGGTTCCAGGTACTCTTATTGAATCTTGTCAAGGGTCGAAACATCTGGTGTTTGTTAGGGATGACGTCCCTACCGAGAAAAAGCAGAAGACTAAGCGTACTTCTGTACAACTTAAGGATCCACAAAGGGAATGGCAGGAGTTTACTCGGGGCCTGTTTAATGACTTAATGGCCCTAAAGCCTCTCCAAGGGGTTTCTGTGCCTACTCTCCACTGGACTTCAACTCCTTTTAAATGGAATATGGAGCCTGATTCCTTAGATAAGGGTTCAGATTCTTACTCTTCCCAGATACCTTCATCTTTGGCTTATGGTTCTGATGAAGAAAATTCTGTTAATTCTAAGTTTCCTTTTGAGGACTTGTCTTTAGGGGACACTATAGCTAGAATGATGGAATACTTTGTGGGATTCTTCTCAGGTGTCTGATATCCAGAAAAGCTATTAGGAGTTGCTTCCGATGGACACTTCTAAACCTTCTGCAGTACCTACTGTATTGGCCGCTTTGTTAGACACATTTATAGCCTCTTCTAAATCTCATGATTCTCAGCCTCCAAAGAAACCTGACAGGTTCTACAAGATTCCTGAGGCTTGTAGAATTTTTATTTGTGTCCTTCTGTTGACCCTGCTGTGGTGTCAGTCTCCTCTAACAAACCTTCTAAGCTTTTGCCCTCTTTCAAGCTTTTGCCTTCAGATAAGAATAGTAGGACAATGGAGAGGATAGGTAAGGTTTACAGTGCTTCTGCTTTGGCCTTTTGGGCCATCAATTACTAAAACCATATGACCAGAATATGCCCTAGTCTTGATTGTCCAGGCTTGTCAGGTTATTTCTGATCTCCCCGATGTGAAGGTAAGATTGCCGCACTGTTTTGGCTTTTACCTGTCAAGTGGCTCGCCGCACTATTAAGTACAGCAGTGATGCTGCTGATGCCTCTTCCTTTGCTATTGTTGTTGCCTTTGGGTCTGTCATGAGGCATTATTCTTGGCTTCATCTACAGTCTTTACCTGATGACATTAAGGCGAAGTTGCTGGATGCGCCTTTGTGTAAAAAAATATTTTTGGTACTGTTGCTACTGATATGTTTAAGTCTCTTCAAGGAAAAGGTAAGACCTTGCAGGACCTTAACATATTTTTGTTTCTCCTGCCCCTAAGTTCCAGAGGAATTATCCTACTAGGCCTGCTTTTCTTCATGCCACTAAAGGCAGGAAAAAGTGGTAGGTGAGTTTCTCTTGCTGAGTGTTCACAGGCTTCTGTGGCTCAGAAGCCCCCTTTATTGACAAGCATGCTGCTGTTTGACATCTTACCCCCAACCCTTTGACCAAGTTCCCTTGTTCCTTCGGCTTTCCCTTTGTCTTCCCAACTGGCATGTCATCACCTCAGATTATCTATCATCTGTCAGGGTTACTTCACAGTGTGGAAGTCTCTCTCTTCTTTTTCAGGGATTCCCCAACCTCCTCTGGAACAACTTCTTCTTTTCCTCAAAGGGCTTTGGGTCCCTGGTGAACCAGGGAACGATTCTACCTGTCCCTCCTTCCTAAGTAGGAAAGGGATTTTACTCCAGAATGTTCTTGGTTCCTTGAAAGGAGGGCACTTGGAGACCTATTCTGTACTCTCCTTGCTTACCTTGGATTTGCACAGGTTTCTCATGGTTTCTTCTTTTTAGATGCTTACTCTTCAAACCCTGTTTCCTCTTTTAATGTCCCAGACTTTTCTAGTGTCCTAGGATCTGATGGATGCTTACCTTCATATTCAGATTCACCCTCTTTTTCAGGACGTTTATACGTTTCTGTGTCTCTTCCTCTCATTTATAGTTCTCTGCTTTGCCCTGTGGCCTCTGTAATGCCTCAAGGGTATTCACAAAATGTCTATCTCCTGTAATTGCCTTTTGCAGGCTCCAAGGCATTCAGATTTTCCTTATCTAGATGATCTGCTGCTTGAGGTGCCGCCTTCCAGTTGCCTGTTACAGGATCTGGAGTTCACCTTATCTCTCCTTCAAAGTCTGGGGTTTACTGTCAACTTCCAAAAGTCTGTCCTGACTCCCTCTCATGATCATGTGTTTCTGGGTTGCAGGATTCAAACAGTGCCAATGTTGACCTGTTTACTACCACCAAACGTTCTGTCCTTGACCGCTTTTTTTCATTCTCTTCTTCCTCTGCCTGCAATTCCAGCCAGGGAGTTTCTTCAAGCCTTGGGATTCGTGGCCTCTTCTATTCAAATGCTCCCTCTTACCAGATTGCACATGCAGAAGCTTCAGTGGTACCTCAAGCGAGTTGGGTTTCTGCATTGTCATCCTTTGAATTTCGGAGTGCCTCTCCTTCCCTGTCGGAAGCAGGAATTTGAGTGGTGGATTCAGCAGCTTATCCTCAACCCAAGCCTGCCTTTTCAGCCTCCAATTCCTTCTCAAGAACTGTTCACTAACGCTTCAGACTTGGGGTGGAGGGCTTCCTCTGGTCACTTGAAAGTTCATGGTCTTTGCCCCCCTCAGAGGTCAGACCATATTAACATCAAAGATATGAGACCCCTGATTCTGGCCCTTAAGGCTTTTTACCCCATAGGTTCATAGATTAGTACTACGCTAACTTGCCCTTGCGAGCCATTTTAAGCCTAGCCAATTATCCCTTGTGAGACTCAAACCCTGCACCTTGCATTTGCAAAGCAAATACCTTAATCATTAGGCCACCCTCCCAACCCCGGCCTTGAAGCTGCTACTTGTTCTACGATGCAAACATTTACATGGTCTGTCCAGACACTCAGAAGGTTTACACAGACAACACAACAGTGATGTAGTATGTCAACAAGTGTGGTGGTGGTGGGGTACAAATTCCTACCTTCTCTGCAGGCTGGTTCTTTAGGCCTGGAAACTGGCTATCATTTATCAACTAGCTCTTCAGACAGTGTATATTCCTTCAGAGCACAATCTAGTGGCAGATGCTTTGAGCAGGTCCAAATCACAGCCTCACGAATGGATGCTTCACAGAGACATGTTTCTGGACATAGCCCATCAGTGAAGTATTCCTTGGGTCAATCTTTTTGCCTCCCCTCTGAACAGGCAGCTTCCTCGTTTCTGTTCCAGAGTGCCATGCCATCTGACATGGAAGATGGACACCCTTTCTTTTCCTTGGAAGGGGATGTTTCTCTATGCCTTCCCTCCCCTTCCTGTACTTCCAAGAGTCCAGCAGAAGATTCAGCTGGACTCCCCAAAAATCTTGCCAGTGACTCCCTTTTGACCAAGACAGCACTGGTTACCCTCTTAATGCATCAGCCTTGGGGCAATCACCACAAGTTACCTCACTAATTGGTCCTTGTCATACAGGACAAGGGGTCACTCATCCATTCTCACTTAACCACTCTTCAGATGACATTGTGAGTGATAGGGTTTTGATCCCCTTTAGGCACCTGTTTTCTGAGGACATGCTCGGGGTTTTACAGCAGGCAAGGAAACCTGCTACCAGAAAGTCATATGTCTGAATGGAAGAGATTTTTTGTTGCTGTCATGCTCGTAAACAGGACCCCTTTTCTGTGGGGGTTCCTTTGGTTCTCTCCTATTTGTGTGAGTTGCTGTAGTCTGGCTTGGCCTGTTCTTCTCTAAAGGCTCATTTGTCAGCTCTTTCTGTCTGTCTGCCCTTGAATCCTCCTTTGGCTTCTCGCTTTGATGTCAAACAGTTTCTTAAAGATGTCCTACATCTTAGGCCCTCAAGGAAGTCTATTCCTCCTCCTTGGGACCGTAATTTTATTTTAGAAAAATTGACCCAGGCTGTCCTTTTGTGCCTGCAGGTTCAGCTCCTCTGCAATTCTGTACCTGGAAGACTGTCTTATTTCTTGCTCTTACTTCTGCTCAGAGGGTTTCTGAGCTTCAGGCCCTTATGGCCATTCCTCCTTTTTTAGTTTTTCATTGGGACAGCATATCCCTTTGTATTAATCCTTCTTTTTATGCCCAAGGTGGTTAATGAATTGTTTTTGAATTAAACACTACAACTCCCTCCCTTTGTTCCTTTTCCTCACTCCACTAGTGAGAGGATCCTACTTACCTTGCATTTGCACAGACAGCTCAGGTATTATTTGGATAAAACGAAGGCTGTTCACAAGTCTGACCAGCTTTTTGTTTCTTTTCATCCCAGGACATTGGGTTTGGCTGTTTCTAAGCAAACCATGTCCTCCTGGATAATTTAAGTCATTTCCTTATGTTATTCTTTTCATAGCAAATGTCTGCCTACTTCCTTTAGAGCGCACTCCACTAGGGCTCTTGCCTCTTCTAGTGCCTTCTTCAAGGGGTTGGAGACCAGTTGCATCCTTGAAGCTGCTACTTGTTCTACGGTGCAAACATTTACAAAGCAGTTTAAATTGGACATGGTTTCTCAGTCCAGGGCAGGTTTTCCTAGAGCCATTCTGCATGAGATTGTTGTGGGCTGTTCTCAGCCTTCCTTCTTCCAGTCCTTTTCCTGAGCTTTTGTACTGTCCCTACAGTGAAATACTGCAACAGTGATATAACAAGGCATAGTATAGTTGTGGAAAATCTTATCATAACAGTAGATATCATTCTCTTCACTGTTGCAGTGTTCTCTTCAAACAAGCTCCTATTTTAAGAAAATCTGTTAAGGTGTGGACAGAGGAATCTGAGCAGGAGCTTCAGGATTGTTTTTAGTGTACTTACTGGGATGTTTTTAAGACAACTGCTATGAATGAGGACGGAATTGTTGATCTGGAGGAACACAGTTCAGCAGTTTCCAGCTACATAAGAACATGCACTAACCTCATTGCTACTCATAAAGATATCTGGATATATCCAAATAATAAACCATGGATTAACTCGGAGGTTCGCTTTGCGCTTCATGCCCACTCCAAGGCATATGCATTGGGCAATATCAGTGATTATAAAAAATCTAGATATGACTTATGCAGTGCTATTAGAACAGCAAAGGAGAATTACAGTTGTAAGCTGGTGATACAAGGCATATGTGGCAAAGCTCATAGGCTACAAAGACGAAGGCAGAGCTATTAGAACAGCAAAGGAGAATTACAGTTGTAAGCTGGTGATACAAGGCATTATGTGGCAAGGCTCATAGGCTACAAAGACGAAGGCAGAGGGATGACTACTGACAGCTAGTTTCTACTGGACAATTTCAATTAATTTTATGTATGGTTTGAAGTCCAAAACACAGAGGGTACTACCTTAAGAGAGAGGGGCAGAGAGGAGGCACCACTACCTTTCACAATATCACCAGTAAGTGTGGAAATGTCCTTGAGGAGGATAAATACCCTGAAGGCAGCCGGTCCAGATAATATTGCTGGAAGGACACTCAAAACCTGTGCTTCAAAGCTTGATGATGTTCTGGCTGATGTATTCAATTTCTCCATTGCACAAACTACAATTTCCACTTGCTATAAGGCAACCACTGTTATTTCACTGCTGAAAAATGACAAAGCCAACTGCTTGAATAACTACCGGCTGGTTGCATTGACTCCCATAGTGATTAAATGCTTTGAGAGTATCATTATGAGTCATATTCAGTTATACTTGATAAAATGAATCCCCTGCAATTTGCATACAGACTGACTAGATCAACAGAGGATGCAGTCAGTACAACCTTGCATACAGTTCTTACTCATTTGGAGAATAAGGACTATTATGCTTGATTGCTGTTTATTGATTGTAGCTCAGCCTTCAATATGGTGATACCAATGAAGCTCATTAATAAGCTGTCCATACTGGGCATGCCACTGACTCTTTGCAGATGAGTCTTGGATTTTTTAAAATGAAAGAGATGATCACTGATACGTGGAGGAATAGAGGGCAGCAGTTACCATTATATATTGGTGAGCCTAAAGTGGAAGGAGTGGCTACATTCAAATTCCTCTCTGTTAACATCTCTGAGGCCCTTACCTGGACTCATAACATTACAGACCTAGTAGGGAAAAGCCAGCAGCGACTGTATTTTCTGAGAAGGCTGAGGAAGTTTGGCATGCCCAGTATCATCCTCTACAACTTCTACACATCTACAATTGAGAGCATTCTGTCCCACTCTGTTACAGTATGGTTTGGGAATAGTACAACATGTGATCACAAGGCTGTGCAGCGAGTAATAAACACTGTGCAAAATATTATTGGAGTAACACTCCCTACATTGGGGACATCTATACCAAAAGAGTTTTTAGGAGGGCTTAAAACATTATCATGGACACTACCCACCCACAGCACAAACTGTTTATGCTGCTACCATCAGGGAGGCATTATAAGAGCATGGCAGCCAGAACAACCAGCCTGAAAGACAGTTTTATACCTCAAGCTATTAGACTGTTAAATAAAACTCACATACTACCCCTCCCTCCAGTATTGTAGGTTGGTTCACATTTGAAGGGAAACTAGCTTTTTTTTGCACAAACGCACTGTTTTGCACTGTTATATATATTTCCTGATATTGGTATTTGTTTTTGTCGCCTCACAATAAGACGCTGTACGGTTCGATTCTCAGCTAGAGCGTCTTCTGCGTGGAGACATGCGTGAATGGGCATACCTTCGTTGAAGGTTGTGCGTCAGGGCTGGTAACTCGGCATGTAAAAATCAACTACCAATCATTAGCTGACCAGAGTTCCGCTGTGGCGACCCCTAACCGGGAAAAGCCGAAAGACACAACATTGGTATTTATGTTATTGTCTATTTGTTGTCTTAGATTACTTTTTATTTGTTAATTGTCATTGTTTTTATATGCTGCTGGAGGATTTGCAGAATAAGAATTTCATTGTACTTTGTGATGCTGTATTTAGTTCATATGACAATAAAGTTGAATTGAATTGAACTGAATTGAATTCGCTCCCTCCCTACACCCCCCTTTTTTTTGGGGGGGGCATTGTTTTGGTTTCCGTCTGGGCTGAGGGTCTGCCTTGTTCATCTGCATTTTCTCCTTCAGGATGTGCATAACCTTTTTTGTCCTGTGGAGACGGTTTTCTACTGGGGCAATTCAGTTGTGGGTAACTGCGTCCGTATGTCACCTTTATGCCCTATGTCCTGAACGGGGAGCATGCATATGATGTATAGCACATAGAAGATCTAAAAGCTTTGGTATACTGACCGAGCATTGGGCTGTCCTTGGCAGTAGATCCCTATGGTGAAGAGTACTGCAACAGTGAAGAGAGAGACATCTACTGTTATGGTAAAAGTTTACACAACTGTACCTTTTCAAGGCATAGAATTCCTGATTTGGTTGTCTCAGATAATGATCAATGTTGTGTTTATTTACAGATGATATTATATTGCACTTGATAAATCCAGAAAAGGACATCTCAGTGGTGTGGAATATTTTGTGACAGTTTCAAGTCTTTTTGAGATATAAAATTAATGAAGATAAAACAAAGGCTATAGCTTTGAATTATGTACCCACACATGAATTGCTTCAGCAATACCCATATTTATGGAGGCATGATAAAATGAAGTATTTAGGAGTATGGATTAAAAAGGCTTTTATTATAGAAGCTAAGGATATGTGGGAAGAGGCTAAAAAAAAGATAATACAAAAACTGAGAAAGTAGAAACTCTTATTCATGGATATGGATAGCAAGATGTAAGCAGTAAAAATATTTTCAGTCCCTCTAGTCTTGTATACAGGTCAGGCATACTTTTATCAACCCAAGGAGAAGTTGTAGACAATAATTAATAAATAATTGAAGGAATTTATCTAGGAGGGAATGAGGGCAAGAGTTAAGTGGGATAATTTGATCCCTCCAGTATAACAAGGTAGTTTAGGTTTACCTGATTTGAAGGGATATATTAAGAGCTATACATTTAAGGCTTATATGCATAACACAAGTAGAAGGTTATAATTTAAAGTAGTAAGGGATGATGATGAAGCAAGGGGGAAGTTCGAGAAATAGAGAGAGAATAGGATTTTGGATACAGATCCTTAAGGAGAATAACAACCATGCAGACTATTGTATTCATAAAGTAGCCGAAAAGTAGCAGAAAGTATTCAATGAACTAAGCCAGTATGAGAATGGAGAAAGGAGATTTTGTCAGTAGGGATGACTGCAAGTAGGGGTAGAGAAAAGAGGCAAGGGGGGCAGGACATTACTGGAGAAACCTGACAAAGGAACGCAGATATTCAGATCAAATAACTCAAGCAGGAAAGGTAGTAGAGTGGGATGAGGCCAATAAGGCATTTGGATTGCAAGCTAGAGACTGCCTTCCATACCAGGGCTTGATCTCAGAGTTTAGGCAAAGAGAAAGGGATAAAGGAATTTTAAATGAAAGACCTGCTGTGGTAGAGTGTTTAGTTAAATCTAGAACAGATGCAGCTGTTAAAAAAAGCAATTAGTAAGACATGTAAAATATTGCATGATAGCTGTAAGAATGTCGGGGGCGGTTAGAAAAGATTGGGAGGAGAGAATGGAAAAGCAATTTACAAGAAAAAAATGGAAGACTTATATATGGCTCCCAAGTATGCAACCAAGTCCAGGAGGTTTAGGATCTTTGCTTGGATCATATCTCTCAACCTCGTAGTGCAAGAAATCTGGACAGAGTCACAAATAATGGGGGGACAAAGGTGCAAAAATACGGATTTTTTTAAATATTGTTCTTGCAAACTTAGAAAGTTAATAAACAGGTTTTGCATTAGTGTGAATTTTCTGAAGGATATGAAGTCTGAAGCTGAAATGTTTGCCATTATTTTCTGACTTCAGTCCTTGAGATTTGCTAGTAATTTGCCAGAAAAAAAACCCATAATGTTATGAGTAATGGACCAAAAAATATGAGTCAAAAAGCTTAAAGACAGGAATTCAGCAATTGTTTGTGATGTTGGACTGGTGATAGCAGCTAAGCAAATGTATGTGATGCATATATATTGTATTTAAGTGGAAAATGTTAAAATGCTTTGTTTTCTTTTTTTGTTACTGTATGTTTGCCTATATCTTAAGTGAGAATTTAATAAAGGTGTTTAAAAATGATCAATGTTGTGCAGGCAAATAGTGCAAATTACTTTTAAAACTGGGAATTTCAGCTTACATCTAGTAATAGTTTTGTTATGTTCAGAGGATAGCGCAGACTGTCAAGAATCTCCAGAAGATGTCATAGGACATTAACTATGACTGTTACATCGATTTCCATTTTGGACTATTGAAGTATTTCACTGCAAGGTGTTTGTCTAGCTCCTGCTCAGCTGATTAATTTATTATTTTCCGTCACAAACTGCATACTTGAACTTTTTAATGTATTTAATCTCTCACAACTTGTTTCTGAATCCAACAGTCCCAATTCTTCCTCATCACATCACTCAGTACTTGCTCTAATAATCACAGATGACCCCCTCACTTATTTCTTGTATCTCTGTCCATCTTCCCTGCTTAAATGATCACTGTCCTATAAGCTTTAACATCCATATTGATTGCAAAAAGTCCTCTCCAAAACTCATTACTTTTTGCCATAAATCACAAGTAAATATTACCAAAGTAAACACATTTATATCCTCTCTCAACCAGTCCACTATAAATTCCTCCTCAGTCTCTAACAGTGCTGCCCAACTCTTCACCCAGCTTGTAATATACAGGACTCCCTATAGTTGCAAGACTGTAAAAGTCCAAGGAAAACATGTATCTTGTTTATGAACTTAAAATCCTCCTGTCTCTCAATGACAAAGCATGGCATTCCTGAAAGTTTGCCCTAACTCCTTCTACTGTCCAACACTCCACTCTTCTCAGAATATTGCACAAATAAGCAATTAGACATCATTAAAGAAAGACGACTCCTGCTCTTCTATTTCCTCTAGCTTACTTTGACAGCCTCTGTCATGTAATCTTAGATCTCAAAACCAGTCAGGGTCTATCTTAAAAGCACCTAAGACCAGACTTCAGTGCTGTGACTGCTCTGTTTCCATCCAAACTCTGGAGGGATTTTCCCTCAAATCTTAAATCTTAAAAACCTCTCTCACTACTTCTCCTTTCAGGCACAACTTAAGGAGAATTTCACAGCACAAGCTGCTTGTAAATGCTCTTCATAAGGTCACACAACCTAGTCTCCCTAATCATGACATGCACTGCCTATCATTTTCACTATAGTAACTGTTCTCTAACTCCTAGCATGTTTTAGCTCTAATTAATGTAAATATTGTATATAGTGGTTTCTGTTAACCTGTCTTTTAAAATCATTTTTCTGTTGTATATTAATTATTCCTTTGTTTTTAGTATGCTGTTTTATTGTATGAATTATGTTTATTTGTTCCACTTGAAGTGCATTCACATTCTGGGCTGAGACTGAAATTGGTGTAGTGTGATCAGTGTTCTACCCCAGTTAACAAATTGTATGTATAAGTAAATCAATCAATAAATAAATTAAATAGAATTCCTACATATACTTATTTGTTGACTCCTGAAAACCAAATAATGGTACGTATGAGAATGAAACAGAACCGGTCAATACAAAAATGTCATTATTATCAGCATGAGAGATGTCTGTCTTCTTGGAAAGGGAGGACATGCATGTGTGGCCTTGGGTCAACTGGTGCCCTAGGCAAAAGGGCTCCACAGCACCCCCCACACCACCTTGTTCCTCCATCCTGGTCTACCTACACTATCCAGATTACTTTTTTTTCTTCATTTTTCTCACAGGTCGTCTTACTCTTCAGGTTTTCCTATTTTCAGTCAACACATTTTAAAGAAACCATTTCTTTACTACAAAAAATAAATAAAAACTGGAAAAGCACTTTTGCTAGAGTAGTGCCCTAGACGGCCACCTAGTTAGCCTATGCCTAAGACCGGCTATGGGGACATGGCTGGTATTCAGCAGACTTTAATTGAGAAGCAACTGGAGGGTTTTATTTTGAAGAAGTTTGAGAAGCCAAGGGCTTTTATTATGTGTTCTGCAAATGGGAAACTACATGGAAAGAACAGGAAATATCTTGGTTTGTCTCAAAGTGATCATCCATGACAGAAAGTGTCTTTTTAAAAATGTTAATGTATTCAGAGAAAGTGTCCAGTGAGAGATATTTAAAGACGTGTCCCAAGAGATGTTTCCTTAATAGGGTGATTAACCATGAACTGTGAAAAAAGTTATGAGATTAAGAGATTCTTAGTACTTTGTAACCGAGTCTGCAGACCACAGAAATGGCCAAGTTGTCTAGGTTTGGAAAGTTGCTCAGAATGCCAGTCAGATATCCACACTATTCATGAACTGAAATAACAGGAGGAAATGAAACAGATGAAGTACTAAGATTTGGAGTGCTATCATCGAAGTGTCAGTTGAAAGTGCTAAATGTCAAGAACCACAGCTGTGTTATATAAACAAAATCGCTATTTCAAAAAGCTGTAATGCTATTGAAAGAGCAAGTGAAATATAAGTGCCTAATACTGGGAAGATTATATGATGTGCCCTTAAATGTTTAACAGTCTGCATCAAGTGATAAGGGAAAACTCTCTAGCTTTTAAAAAGAGATGGGAGGTTTAATACATGTATGTGTCTTTAAAGAATTGGTGACTTTAGCATCATTCAGAATCCTGTATGCATGCCATGTGGTCTAGTTTCCTCAACACTACTGCACATTCTGAAAGTAAACCTGATAGAGGTAGCAGCACTTCAACTCGTATTTCATGTTTTGTTTCATAATTTTGAATATCAAATGTTACAGTGGTCAGTCATGTGACCTCTTCTGTTGGTCTGTTGTATAATGAAATGCATGGGTGTCAGTTGAACATGGGACAGCCCATGACCAAGGTGGGTGTAGGACCAGTACTCCAAGTACTGTTTTCCCTGGGAAGGGAATTCAGAGGACACCGATACTTTTATCTTGGAGTCCTTCCTTACAACTTCTCCCTCAAATGGACATTTCAGGGTCAGTATGCCCTCTGTGGACTTGTCTGTGTCCTCCTTACTTTTGACACAAAAAATCCATCCATCCTCAACCCTTTTTCTCATTTTGCACATGGGGTTGGGGTGTCACTTCCGCAGTGACAATCATCTTGAGACAAGATTTACACTGCCGGGTGACTGCCACAAAAAATGGCTTATTAAATATCAAGAGAAGCTGAAAGGAGAGCATTGGGTCATCTGTGTAGGGAGTGTGTACTTCTGGATGTTATTCTTGCTGCTTGGAAACATGAAGATAACACTCCTTCTACCTCTAAGAAGACAAATGATCTTTTTAACTTTGCAGCAATGTGAGGGAGATCCTTTCTAAGCATCCTAAAGTTGACTGTTGTGTGATCTCTTTGATCTAGTATAAGTCCAAGAGGTGCAATAATTTGACATCACCTGATTAGGAGTCTGAAATCTTGGATAAGGTGAGCAAAGCAGTTTTTTCTTTTATCTTACTGTCTCATTTATCACTCATGTATGTTTCTCACTTATTCAAGCGCTGGAAAAGCTTCATCCTTCTCTGACCCTAGGAGATAAAGTTGTCTTAGTTAAGACCTGTGTTGTAGCTGAAGAACTTTTTTTATGATCTGCTGTACTTGTGATTATGGTAATGTCGTGGTTGGTATGGTAACAGTTTTAAAAATCTGGGAATTCTAAGTGTGTGTCCTGGAATATGAAAGTGAATATGTGAAAACAGGGATTACATGTACTAAGTCTGAGAGAACCATGTCTTTGACTGGTCCCCATTCTCTGAGGTGTGTTGATATCAAAGTTTGTTTATATAAGGAATGAAGCTGTGGGCCAGTGCATGGAGTCTTGGCCCCTTGCAGGAAAAAAAAAACAGCTGTAAGAGAACTGTAATTGTTATTTGTTGTTCATTATTCTTACTGCTACAGTAGCATATGGGTTGTATCCTGGCAAGGATACCACACTCATGAGGTTCCCAAAGTGTTAACACCCCCCAAACAGTCACTATGGCTGCCTGTAGGCTAATCCCTTTTGGAAGGGACTATAAAAGCAACAAGAGTGACTAAAAATCTTCATTATTTTCTTGCTGTCTTGAGAAATGCATCTCTGAGCCTTCTCTGGCACAGCAGTTGGCTAAGACTTCGTGTTAGACAGATAAGAACCATTTGGGTCCCCAACCACACACACAAATAGTATTCTTTTTTTTGAGAATACCTGCTTTTCAGGCACATTGGTAGACATTTGACAATTACCATTATTGTCTCTCTAGGGACTGCTTTTGAACAGTAGACTGTCTTTTAGTGCCTTATGGCTTATTTTATGTTTGCCTGTCCTACTTTGAGTGTTTTTAGACAGTTTAGAAGTATATTTCTTTGGGATAAATGGATATTTATGTGAATGCTTGTGTTTACTTTTTATTTACTTAATTTTATGTTATTTTTGTGGGACAATTAACTTAGATAATTGTCTTTCTGTTTTGACATGGATATTTTGCGTACTGTTTGTATAACGTTGTGGGACATTTTCTATTTTTTGGAAGACTTGTATATTGATGTTCTTCGTGTTTCACTGTTGCAGTCATCACATTTGGGTTATCTGCCTGCAGGTAGCCCTCAGCTGGCCTGAATACCAGAGTCTTCGGATTTCTGTGTCGGATGCTGTCGCTTCTTCCATTACGTCAGGTCGTCAGGGGTATAAAACATGCAGCCGACGCCATTACATCAGTCTTTCTTGCCATGCAGTGCCTGAAGCAGAAGCAGTTCGCAAGTGCCAGTCGGCCGTCTCCTGATATTTTTGTTTTCGAGTTTCAGACCTGAAGTCTTCAAAAAAGATAAGTACCCCGTTGGGGATCCTTTTTTCTTGCTCGAACTGATGTCAGAAAAAATTAACAGTTGTCTTGCCTGTGGAAAGCAAATACCTCATAGAGATTTCCATTCTTACTGCATTCCCTGTTTAAGACCAGACCACGACGTCCCCCGCTGTCGGTTTTGTGCCTTGTTCAACGCCCAAACTATTCGTCGTCGGGCTATTTTTGTAGCCAAATACTTTCGTTCTCTATCTCCGTACTCCAAAATGGCTTCATTAAGCCATCTGACTACTGATCTTCCGAAAAAACGTAAGGATAAAGACAGAGACAGACCACATAGGTCCAAAACTGCCAACGATGCTTCCGTTAAGCTAGTCGCCAGTCCACCGGTACTCAGTGAGACGCTTTTGCAGCCCTTGATACCCGCTACTACAGATTCACAGGCCTCTACTGAGACCCATTCGGAGTCCAGTATGCCACGAGATGCTTCTTCGACTATGGAACCTGCGGATGTCTCTACCTGGGATGGGTTCGGAGCCACTGTGCAGGCACCGGCTTCTGAGGGTGTATTCAGGCCTACAGACATTCATATTAAACCGACGGCATCATTTCCAACTAGAAATACCGAATTCCTCAGGCCTAAAACTCGCATTATGCCCAGAAAACCAATGACCAAACCACAGACTCAGGCCCATATGCCTCAAAAACAAATGCTTAGAATGGTAGAAGACCTTATTACCTTAATTAGGGAAAGCCAGCCTTCCCTCTCTGAGACCTAGAACCGATTTTCTTTCTAATTTTGATTACCAGGATTTGCCCTTATCTACTAAAGAGGATTCTGATGCAGAGGATTCCATTCCCTCTGCTTCCCCTCCATAAGATTCTTCTTTTGGTGAAACCTTGCATACCCTTAGGGAGCATTTCCACTGGGAAAGCCAAGACTATTCGGAGTTCAAAAAGAGACTTGAGGAATTCTTACTCCTGCCCCAACACAGGCCTCTAGCTATCCCTCCTGTTCTGGCTATTGTAGATGATGTTTTCTTGGAATCTAGCCTTACACCAGACATTTTACCTCCAGCTCCCAGAAAACCTGACAGGTACTTCAGGGTACCTGACTCTCACAAGTTCCTCTTCAAGAATCCTACTGTGGATCCAGAGATCATTTCCCAAGGACCAAAAAGCATTAAGGCTACTGCTGCCAAAAATCCTACCCCTTCTGATAGAGACTCTAGAGCCTTAGACAGATTGGGTAGGAAGGTATACACTTCTGCTACTTTGGCCATTAGGGCGTTAAATTGCCAGTTTCATATGTTAAAGTATCAGCAGCATATTATGGGACTATTTAAACAGAAAATGATGTTGATTCCTGACTGTGCTGAACACAAAGACTTGCGAGATTTTATGCATTCTGCAGAAAAAGTTGGTAAACATACTTTGCAATGTGTTTTTTACGCTTTAGAAGCATCTTGCAGGGCTGCTGTCGCTGGGTTGGTACTTAGAAGGCATGCTTGGCTTAAGGAACAAAACTTGCAAGATCATGTTAAAGCTAAATTACTGGAGGCACCCTTAAACCAAGACCGCCTTTTTGGCAACAAAGCAGAAGTCGTCCTCAAAAGGATGGAGAAAAAAGCTAAATCTATGCAAACTGTTAAAGATTTCCTACAAGTACAGCCTGCCAGATTCAGTAGGCATTGGCCTTCAAAGAACTGGTCCTTTCCCATCCCTTCCAGGCCTTCCCA
This sequence comes from Protopterus annectens, assembly GCF_019279795.1. Classification (NCBI taxonomy): domain Eukaryota; kingdom Metazoa; phylum Chordata; order Ceratodontiformes; family Protopteridae; genus Protopterus; species Protopterus annectens. Next base: position 401,654,693 of record NC_056750.1, on the reverse strand, counting down.
GTCCAAACCCAGGAACAGCAGACCACCAAGACGTCAGTCTCAGGCTACGCACAGATCTAAGCAGTGGGGGACTCTCACTTCCAAACCAGGAAGTAGTAAGCCACCTCCCTATGGAAAAATGGCACAATGGCTTGACCTTAACCCTTCCAAGCCCTACTCATCTACTTGCTCCCTTAGGAGGAAAGCTCCTAAGGGAGCAAGTAGATGATTAGGGCTTAGGAGGAAAGCTCATCCTGCATGCAAAAAACTGGGAACTCATTACCCAGGACAAATGGGTTGTGAGCATAGTTTCCCGAGGATACAGATTCCACTTCCACACACTACCAACCCCAAATGGTTGGCCAGACCTCCCCCCAAAGCAGTGGATGGAGGCCCAACAGCAGGTTCTCTCTCTCTTCTCAGTATCAGGGCTATTCAACCTGTCCCAGCAGAACCAAAGGAACAAGGGTTTTATTCAAGACTTTTTCTGGTACCCAGAAGAAAAAAAAAAAAAACTCCTGGCATCCTATCCTGGACCTCTCTATTCTCAATACCTTTCTGGTGGTTCCAAAATTCAAAATGCTAACTCTTCAACAGTTTCTTCCTATGCTAGCCAAGGATGCCTGGCTGGCAACCCTAGACTTAAAGGAAGCTTACCTACATATCCCAGGAAGACAATCCTGCAGACAATACCTACGTTTCAGGGCGGGCTCCATGCACTTTCAGTTTTCTGCACTTCCCTTTGGCTTATCTACTGCGCCCAGGGTGTTCACAAAGTGTCTAGATCCAGCCATTGCATTTTGCAGGCAGAGAAATATTCAAATTTACCCATACTTGGACGATTCAGGCAGAAAGCCAGGACTTGCTATTAGAACACCTGGCATTTGTAAAGAAACTTCTAACCTCACTGGGGTTATACCATCAACAAAAAGAAATCTCACCTAGTAACCTGCCAACAGATTGTATTCCTGGGGGCAAGCTTGAACACAACTCCCCAGATGGCATTCTTCACTCCAGAGAAACAAGTTTATTTGACAACCTACCTCAAACTATTGGCCACAAAAACCCAGCTATCTGCAAGGACAATACTGCAAGCTTTGGGGCTCATAGCCTCTTGCATTCTGCTAATTCCATAAGCAAAACTGCATATGAGGAAACTCCAATGGTATCTAAAAAGTCTATGGTGTCAACATTCTCGGGACCTGGAAGCAATGATTCCTATCATTCCTTGTCTAAGGACAGAGTTCCTTTGGTGGGCAGAGGCTGCTACCACAACAAGGGACTCCCTTTCACTCTACCCCCTGCCGCCAAAACCCTAACAGCAAACACATCAGACTGTGCATGGGGGGCTCACATGGCAGGGCAGTGCATTCAGGGCAAATGGAACCCGAGACAGATGCACCTGCATATCAATCAAAAAGAAATGTTAGCTGTACAGAATGCTCTGACAGCCTTCAAAGACCTTATTCTTCCAGGACAACTGTTGGTAAAGACACCACCACAGTTATGTGGTACATAAATAAGCAGGGGGGAACCCACTCCTACCCTCTCTGCAGACTAGCCATGGCTCTGTGGAACACAGCCTTGAGCTACCAAGTACACCTGCAAGCTCAATTCCTGCCAGGCAAACTAAATTCACTGGCAGACGACTTAAGCAGAAATGTCATGGACCCACACGAATGGAAACTAGAACCCAAAATATTCAACCTCTTGAGGAACAAAGAGGTAAACCTGTTTGCCTCCCCTCAAAACTACCAGTTGAAAAAATTCTGCACCAGAGCTCCCCACAGTTAAGCCTGGTAAGTGGATACCCTGTCTTTTACCTGGGAAAGCCTCTCGGTTTATGCCTTTCCCACTCTGCCTCTCCTCTCAAAGGTTCTACTAAAGATCAAACAAGCCAAGCCAAGGACAATACTGATTGCACCAGACTGGCCACACCAACACTGGTACCCCCTCTTGCGCAGTATGATACTGCTACAACTATGGCACCTGCCTCAGACCCCCTTCCCTGCTGGTCCCAGCAGGCTGGCCAGATTCTGCACCCTCAGCTGCAAAGCCTGGCTAATTCCATGGGCCCTCCTCTAGCATCCCTCAGTAAGCAGGTGCTGGATGTTATTCTGGTGGCAAGGAGGCCTAGTACCAGAAAATCCTGTGCTGAAAAGTGGAAAATATACTGTTCCTGGAGCCAGGCTAAGGGGATGGGCACAACAGTGCCTAGCTTACCTCATATTCTAGAGTACTTAACAGAAATGCTCCACAAGGGCCTATCTTTCTCATCAGTTCAGATTAATGCCTCTGCCATTTCAGCACATTATAATACTGAGCCCACCCCTCTTCTCTCACCCCTTGCTAAAACAATTCCTTAGAGGGGCCAAACATTTAAGACCCCCCTAGGAGAGCTCCCACTCCAGCCTGGGACCTTAACTTTGTATTGGAAAAGCTCACTCTTCCCCCCTTTGAGCCAGCTGCAACAGCAGAGTTGAAATTCCTTTCTTGGAAAACAGCCTTACCTCTAGCCATCACTTCAGCAAGAAGATTGTCTGAATTACAGGCCCTCATGGCAGTGGAACCCTTCATTATCTTCCATGCGGACAGGGTTTCCCTTAGGACTAATCCTTCCTTTATGCCCAAGGAGGTGTCTAGTGTGGCCCTAAACCAGTCCATTCATTTGCCTACTTTTTTCCCTAATCCACAAAACAAAGGGGAACGGATACTGCACTCTCTGGACATGCACGACAACTTAGTTTCTACTTGGACGGGACTAAGCCTCTCAGAAAATCTGAGCAGCTGCTAGTTAGCTTTGATGCAGGAGCAGAGGGGAAGGCCATTTCAAAGCAAACCATTTCCAAATGGATAGCCCATTGCATCCATTTCTGCTACAAGCACCATGGAAAACCTACCCCACAGGGGATAAGATCACATTCCACCAGGGCTGCATCTACCTCTGTGGCATTTCTCAGAGTCCCTACCAGGGACATCCTGGAAGCTGCTATCTGGAGCTCTGTCCATACCTTCACCAAGCATTACCACCTGCCTATATTTTCTAAATCCAGAGCTGGATTTGCCACAGCAGTCTTGCAGGGCTTAATAGCTGGCCCTAATGCTTTTTAACTACCTCCTCCATTCCTTAGCTTTGGGAATCAACCCAAATGTGATGACTGCAACAGTGAAACACAAAGAACATAGTACAGTTGTGCACACTTACCATAAATGTAGATGTTTGAGTGTATTCACTGTTGCAGTCCTGGTTACCCTCCCTCCAGCCCCCTGATTTCTCTTGGCTCTACCTTTCCTTCTGGTTTGGTATATATTTCTTCATGTGTATTTGCTTTTTGATGGGGGTGTACCGTACCATATAACTGTTTCCTATTGTGGGGGCACCTGACATCTGGGGCAAGAAAAACTGATGTAATTGCATCGGCTGCATGTTTTATGCCCCTGGCGACCTGATGTCATGGAAGAAGCGACAGCATCCGACGCAAAAAAACAAAGACTCTGGTATTCAGGCCGGCTGAGGGCTACCTGCAGGCAGATAACCCAAATGTGATGACTGCAACAGTGAATACACTCGAACATCTACATTTATGGAAAGTGTACACAACTGTACTTTTGTGCTTACTGTTGACGGCTTGCATGCCAACAGACTTCTTTTGGTATACCTTACTGGCATTTGAACTTCTATGGATACCTAACCCCTGTCCTGCCGGATCTTCTCCAGACACACCTTAAAAGAAAAAAAAACAATTAAAAGTATGGGTCTTCGCCTCCTGTGTGGTATCTTCCTATGCCGTATCTGATATTTGGTGACTTTGAAGTGGCTATTGCTGGTTTCTCTGACCACTTACCTGTTTCCTTGAATTCCTCTGTTGTAGCCTTGCTAGCCACTAAGAACCAGGTATCAGACACTTCCTCTGTGGTTGTTCTAATTTCCTGCTTGGGCATGGTAAAGCTGTTCATTTTGGGTATGGGAAGTACTTTGAGAGAATTTTCTCAAGGCACTCATTGAAAGAGACCCTTTATTCGAGATGATATGCTGTCCCTTAACCATTCACCCATTAGAGATATACCTAAAAAAAAGAAGCAGAAAATTAAGCACACTGAAAATAAAGAAATGGTTTCTGTCAATAAAAATGATGTTATTACTCCAGCCAAGGTGTCTATTGCAGTCAGTCAATGTTGGGAGCTGTTTACCTTCTGTTAATTCTAGTACCCCTTCCTCTAAGGAAGAGGATGCATGTTCTGAAGTCTGATGTTCACAGCGACAGGGATGTTCTTCATCTCACATTGCTGCAGTCCTAACACTTGGGTAGTCCGCTGTCCCAGTCGGCCCGAATACCAAAGTATAAGGCTGACGTCGGTCAAGGCGCATCTGTCTGACATCAGGACGTCAGGGTACAAATGCGCATGACCGACGTCATATCCTCAGTCTTTTTTGCCGCATGGTCCGATGCAGAAGCAGTATTGCGAGTGCAGGTTGGCGTTCTGAAATTTTCTGAAGTCGGAGTTTCAGACCGAATCAAAGTTGGCTAAGTACCCCGTTGGGGAATATTTTGTTTTTTTTTTCTTGCCTCAGTATTTAACCGGATGTCAGAAAAAGTGAATAACTGTATTTCTTGTGGGAAACAGATACCTCATAGAGATTACCATACCTTGTGTATACCTTGCTTAGGGCCTGAGCACGACGTTGTTGGCTGTCGCTCTTGTGCTAGATTTAACAAACGCACTATTAAGAGAAGATTAGATTGTGCCAGGTTAGTTTTTGGGAAGCGTTGTAATTACAACATGCCGTCGGATGCTCCGACGCCCGCCTAAAAAGCGCAAGGACAAAGCAGCGAAGCCTAGGGTGGAAGAACCGTCTGTCCGGGACGGCGGTTCTTTAGAGGGCTCGGTGGAGCCGGTGGTTCTACCAGAAGTTCCTTTGGATTCTCAGGGAGAGACTTTACTGTTACAAGATGTGTCCTCTCAGGAGGTAGGCCAGGCTGAAGGGGCTTCTCAGGTAGCTGTTCTCCCCTCCCTCCCTAAGGTGGTTAGGCCCTCCCTTCTGTTTCCAAGGCTTCTTCTAGAGGCAGGCCAGGGTTAACTTCAGTGGGGTCTCCCTAGTTCTTCAGGGTCTCTGCCTAAGAAACATATGCTTAAAATGGCAGAAGATTTGATTACTATGATTAGAGGTTCTATGCCCCCCCCTGATAAGAGGCCTAGGGTGGAACCTGAGCTTGAGAGTTTTGAGCAGTGTTCGGAGGCTTCTGAGTCTTTGGCTGAAGACTTGCAGGAGTATCCTCCTTATTCTGATTCTGATGTAGATGACTCTACACCTTCGGCTTCTCCTCCTGAGGATTTTTCTTTTTCAGAGACTCTTCATTCCATGAGGGAGCATTTTAAATGGGAAGGTCAAGATTTCTCTGATTCCAGGAAAAGGCTTAGGGAATTTTTGTTTCTACCCCAGCATAGGCCTTTAGCTATACCTCATGTTCTGGATGTGGTAGAGGATGTTTTGCAGAGGCTTCCCTGAACCCTGATTCTTTGCCTCCTGCCCCAGTTAAACCGGATAGGTATTATAGGGTGCCTGAAGCTCATAAGTATCTTTTAAGAGTCCTAGGGCAGACCCAGAAACTGTTTCTCAGGGCCCTAAAGGTGTTAAGGCTTCTGTTGTTAAAAATCCTGTTCCTTCTGATAAAGAGGCAAGGGCTTTGGATAGATGGGGAAAGAAGGTGTATACTTCTTCCACTTTAGCCATGAGGGCTTTGAATTGCCAGTTTCACATGTTGAAATACCAAAATTATCTCCTTTCACAATTGAAGTCTAAGGTAGATGCTCTGGCGGAAGGTATTGAGTGTAAAGAGTTGCAGGATTTAGTTCATGTTTCTGAACAGGTGGGTAAGCATTCCTTGCAATGTGGTTTTGATGCTGTACAGGCCTCTTCGAGGGTGGCAGCCACTGGTTCTGTTCTTCGCAGGCACGCCTGGCTGAGGGATCAGAATTTAGCTGAACATGTAAAGACAAGGATTTTAGATGCTCCTTTACAATCTGATGTGTTATTTGGTGCCTGTGGAAGCAGTTTTAAAGAAAATGGAGGACAAGGCTAAGTCTATGCAGACTGTTAAAGATTTTTTGCAGGTTCAGCCTCCAAAGTTTAGTAGAAATTGGCCTACTAAGGGGTGGACTTATCCTTCTTATGATTCCCAGTCTAGGGGTAGATCTAGACGTGGTAGGGGCAGAGCTCAAGGTTCTTTTAGGCCTAGAACAGGCAGTTCGCCTGCACAGTCTTCTGGTGAGGGCAGGGGTCAGTCCTTTCGTAAGCAGACCCAATGACTTGCCTTTTCAGCTGCCAGAGCCTTCTCGTCTGGCAGCACCTTTGGGAGGAAGGCTGGCACTTTTCAAAGAAAATTGGAGTGTTATTACCCAAGACAGATGGGTATTGGATATCGTTCACCACGGTTACAGGTTTTATTTCCATACCTTGCCTCTTTTCAAAGGCATGCCAGACATTCTTCCTATACAAAGAAAAGAGGCTCACAAGCAAATTTCTCTGTTACTCCAGATAGGGGCCATTCAGCCGGTTCCTGTGCCAGAAAGGGGCCTAGGATTTTATTCTCGCCTGTTCCTAGTACCAAAAAAGGGGAACACGTGGAGACCAATTTTGGATTTGTCTATCCTCAACACTTATCTGGACATTCCCAAGTTCAAAATGTTGATGTTACAACAGCTTTTACCTCTGCTGGGCAAAGATCACTGGATGGTAACTTTAGATCTCAAGGAGGCTTACCTTCATGTGCCTATCAGACTCAGTTGCAGGAAGTATCTGCGTTTCCGAGCTGGAAATTCCCATTATCAGTTCTCTGCATTGCCCTTTGGCTTATCTACTGCGCCCAGAGTATTCACAAAAGTTCTGGCTCCAGTTGTAGATTTCTTCAGGCTAAATGGAATACAAATCTATCCTTACTTGGACGACTGTCTGATTCTGGCTCAAGAAAAGGACGAGCTTCTTCAGCATCTGGAATATGTGATAGCAGTGCTAAGATGCCTGGGGTATTCTGTGAACGAAATAAAGTCCAGTCTAGTACCCTCTCAAGACATGTGCTTTCTGGGTGTGAGACTGAATACAGCAGCCCAGATGGCCTTTTTAACCCCGGACAAACAAAAGAATCTTTCCCTTTACTTCCATCAACTATCTCTTCAGTCCGGGCTGACTGCAAGGACAGTCCTTCAAGCCTTAGGGTTCATGGCATCTTGTATTCTGGTGCTTCCCAATGCCAAACTGCATATGAGGAAGCTGCAATGGTATCTAAAAATGTATGGACACAGCACTGCCAGGATTTGGACACTGTCATTCCAATAATACCTTGCATTCAAAAGGAATTTTGTGGTGGGCTCAGGAATGTCACCTAAACAAGGGACTCTCTGTGACCCGGCCAGAGGCGAGTCAGATTCTAACGACAGATGCCTCAGACATAGCTTGGGGAGCTCATCTGAATGGAAAGTGGATACAAGACAAGTGGCCTGCCAGACTACAGCATCTACATATCAACATGAAGGAGATGTTAGCAGTCCAGTTTGCATTAATGGCTTTCAAGGAGTTACTTCTTCCAGGGCAGGTGTTGATTCTAACAGACAACACAACTGTCATGTGGTACATCAACAAGCAAGGGGGAACACATTCTTATCCTCTATGCAGGCAAGCAATGATTTTCTGGGAGACTGCGCTCAGTTTGCAGCTAAATCTTCAGGCAAGGTTTCTGCCAGGAGCACAGAACTCCTTAGCAGATGTGTTAAGCAGGCAAATCATGGATCCCCATGAGTGGAAACTGGATCTTCATGTATTTCGAAAATTGACAGTGTCATGGGGAACTCCAGACATAGATCTGTTCGCATCTCCACTAAACCACCAGCTGCCAAAGTTTTGCACGAAAAGGTTTCATCACACAGCTTGGAAAGTAGATGCTCTTTCGTTCAGTTGGAAAAATCTTCATGTGTATGCCTTTCCACCTCTGCCTCTCCTCCCAAAGGTACTCCTAAAGGTCAGACAAGACAAGCCAAGGATGATTTTGATAGCTCCAGATTGGCCTCGGCAACACTGGTACCCATTACTGAGGAATCTGGTAAGGAAGCCTCCATGGCCTTTACCTTTAATTCCACACCTTTTGTCTCAGAGGGACGGTCATCTACTCAATGTCAAGCTTCACTCTCTTCATCTAACAGCCTGGCATATTCTGTTTTGAACCACAGCAGGTCTCAACTTCCTCTTTTGAATGTGATTATGGAAGCCAGAAGACCTAGTACACGTAAAGTGTATGCAGAAAAATGGAAGAGATTTTTATTTTGGAGTGCAGCAAAGGATTTGGATGTTTCTGAGCCTAATTTGAGTGTGGCTCTTCAATATCTTACTGAGTTATTGGACAAAGGTTTGTCTTTCTCTTCCATTAAGATTCATGCTGCAGCAATTTCAGCTCACTATGATTGTGACCCACCATTGTTTTCTCATCCTTTGTTCAAGCAATTTCTTAGAGGGGCAAAGAATATAAGACCCCACGTAGAGCTCCTACTCCTGCTTGGGACCTCAATTTTGTGTTGGAGAAACTTACTCTACAACCTTTTGAGCCTCGGCTACTGCTGAATTGAAATACTTGTCATGGAAGACTGCTTTTTGTTGGCCATTACTTCTGCAAGAAGGGTTTCTGAATTGCAGGCCCTTATGGCGGTTGAGCCTTTTGATTTTTCATAAGGATAGGGTATCATTACGCACTAATCCTTCATTTATGCCTAAGGTGGTTTCTAGTGTGGCTTTAAACCAAACTATTCATTTGCCTACTTTTTATGCAGATCCCCAAAATAGGGGAAAAGATTTTGCACACTTTAGATGTACACAGGCAGTTGCGTTATTATTTAAGCAGGACTAGGGATTTTAGGCTGTCTCAGCAGTTGTTTGTTTCTTTTGCTTTGAGTTCTCAGGGCAAGCCTGTGTCAAAACAAACTATATCTAAGTGGATTGGGTTTTGCATTGCATTCTGTTACTCCCATCATGGCAAGGAGATTCCAGCTGGGATTAGGCCTCATTCCACTAGGGCTACTGCCACTTCAACAGCATTTCTAAGGGGGGTGGCAACTAAGGATATTTTGGAGGCAGCTACTTGGAGTTCAGTGCATACTTTCTCCAAGCATTACCACCTTCCTCTCTATTCTAAATCCAGGGCTGGTTTTGCCACTGCTGTGTTGCAGGGCATTTTGGCAGCTCCTGCTTCATTATAGTTTAGCCATCCTCCCTTACCTCTGCTTTGGGATTCTACCCAAGTGTTAGGACTGCAGCAATGTGAGATGAAGAACATAGTACAGTTTTGTACCTACCATAAATGTAGATGTTCAAGATCCACATTGCTGCAGTCCAATTTACCCTCCCTCCTTCCCATCTCTGTTTAGGGGTGGTTGTGTGGGTGGGGTTCTATTTTTGTAAATTTGTATATATTGTACATATATTAGGTACAGGAGTGTTTGGTGTTTTTTGGGTTTTGGCCTTATCTTTTTAGGGTCTTCTGACATCTGGGGCAAGAAAAGACTGAGGATATGACGTCGGTCATGCGCATTTGTACCCTGACGTCCTGATGTCAGACAAATGCGCCTTGACCGACGTCAGCCTTATACTTTGGTATTCGGGCCGACTGGGACAGCGGACTACCCAAGTGTTAGGACTGCAGCAATGTGGATCTTCGAACATCTACATTTATGGTAGGTACAAAACTGTACTTTATCTCGCCTCAGGGTTCTATTGCCCAAGACTCTGACTCATTTGATAGTGAGCCTGAACTTCTCCCTGTGGAAGCATTGTCTTTTTTCCTGAGACTTTCCTGGCTAAGGAATGTATTTGCTTGGAAAAAGGCAGATGTTTTCCCTGATTTGGGCAGATATTATGATTTACTTGAAAAAAGTATGTGTTTCTGCACCCATTCCTCCTATTTTGCCTGTGTTGGAGGATGCCCTTAAAGCACCCTGTAATGCTCCTGATTATCTCTCTCCAGTTCCTAAAAAACAGGTAAATTGTGTAGAGTTTCAAAACCTAATGAATTTTGCTATTCTAATCGTACAGCTGACCTGCTATTACTCCTATGGATCCAGCAGCTTAAAAGCATATTTCTTCTTCCAGCCCAGCCCCTGGGGATATGTAAGGTAAGTGGCTGGGCAGTCAGGGCAGAGACTTTTTTCTTCTGCCACATTAGCCTTTAGTGTCCTGAACTACCAGGGCTATATGTGGAAGTTTACTATAAAATGTGTTAATAGTTTGGAAGAATTTTCTACTTCTGTGATGCATGAAGGTAGGTCTTATGCGGATCCGATTGTCTAACCTGTCTCATGTTTATAAATATGCCTTAAAAAGTGTGTATGATTGTGCTAATACTGTTTCCAGAAATCTTTATCAGCTTCTGCTTTGAGGAGAACTGTTTGGGTATATAACCAAAACCTTTCAGATGACTTAAAGTCAGAGATTCTGTGGTCACTGTTAGACAGAGAAGTTTTATTTGGGCTTGCTGCTACACAGGTCCTAAAAAAATGGGATGAGGGTTAAATTAATGCAGGGGTGTTTCTAGGATTTTTCTTGTCCCCTGATTCTTCCCTTTAAAACAACAGAACAAGTAGAGAACACAGCCTAATAACAGGCAGACCCTCAAGAAGTAAAGACAAGAGGGTAATAACCCCAAATCAAAATGGAAAAAAAAAATCTTTAAAAATTTTCAGGTACAAGTTTCAAAATGACTATGCCAGAAACCTGATCACCTCCTCCCTACCTGCCACACTATATCCCTTCTGCTTTTTTAGTATCTGATGCTCAGTACTTCAGCGTGGCTCCAAATACATTTCAGATAAATATGTTTTGAAAGTGAATCGGGAAGGTTACAGATGGCAATGGATAAATTCTCTTCCTCCTTTCAGGGGGATTCGCCGTCACCCTGCAAACCAGAGTTGTTTCCTCAGGTGCTCTAACATGTTAGAAGTAGGTGTCATAGAACATGCTCCCTCAGAACACTTATTTCAGAATGTTTCTGGTCCCAAAAAAGGAGCAGTCTTGGAGACCAGGTTTGGATCTCTTCTTCCTCAATATCTTTGTGAAGGTTCCAATATTCAAGATGTTCACCTTCCAGTCAGTATTAGCCATTCTCCCAGATCACTGTTATGGTAATTATAGACTTCAGGGATGCTTATCACATCACACTCCATTAGCATACAAATTCTGACGATTCCTAGGATTTCATTGTACCTGGGCCACATTATCAGTTCTCTACATTACCCTTTGGACTCTCTACTGCACCAAAAGTGTTTACAAAGTGCCTAGCTCCTGTAGTGGCTTTCAGACTTAACTGTATTCACATTTTTCCTATTTAGATAACTTGTTTAAGCTGAAGAAATTAAAAGTTCAAACAGAGAAGTGAACAGAAGTCAAGAAGTATTTAAAAGAGTGCAAAAAGTCATTAATAAAACTCTGTATACCAATGGATCTGAAGGCGTATGCTGGCACATACATTTTACTGAGTCTCACTGACATGGAAAATAAGCCAATGGTTTAGTGCCCAATGTGCCTTGACTCATACCAGAGATCAAATTCTAGTATGTACTTGCATCATTACTGATATGGCAGTTAATTTTTCCACCCATCATCTTACAGTTTCTGGAGCCTGAGTTGCAGGTTCCCAGGGAAGAATTTAAATAGCCCGAGTTGCAGACTTAAACAAGAGGACTGTGTGAAGGATTTATCTTTTCAGCTGCGGGGCAGGGCTCAGCTAGTCTCCTTCAGAGTTGTAGAAGGCTGGATGAAGAGAGCCTTTTCACTTTCCTATAGTCAAGACCTGTGCACCTATCATAGAACTTTCATTTAAACTGGTACCTGTCAAGGTTGCCAACAAAGAAAAAAAGGAGTAAGAGTTCTTCCCCTCCTTCATCTGATGGAAAAATGAGAGAAAAAGTATTTTTTATTTTCAGCACCTTTCTGAATGCTGCTTATTTCTGCAGTTATGTGAAGCCTGCTGTGGTAATTTCTCATTGCTGCAATAGCAGCAACCACCCTCCACCCCACTATTTCTGTGTGCAGCTAGTCGTTGGGATATGCATTTATTTACAGACTTATTAGTGCCTGTTTATATCTGTTACTTGTTTCTGCTTATATCTGTTAAAGGTTCGGGATGAGTAAGATCTTTGTCTCGGTGTGGATAAGAAGCTCCTGAAATTGTCTACTCTCTGACTGCGGATTTCCCTCCAAGGAGTTATATAATTAGCAGTCAGAGTGTAAGTGTGGAAGGGAGCCAGAGCTTTGTGAAGCTGGCCAACTGTTCTATCTTGGGCGTAATGCAACCCATATAGCCAAAGGCTCCTGCAGTAGTAAGGAATTTGAACATCTACTGGTATGGTAAGTGCAGCTTAAAACAACTGCACTTTGATCTAGTTATGGGTCTTCCCAAAAGAAGTGTCCTGTTTGGAGCAGCCAGATAAAAGGAAGCCTTTATCCTCAGACTTAGTATTACAGCCCTTAGGAGAAGAAATTTGATCAAAATATGGAAAAGGCTCTTCATACTAATTTAACAAAGAAGTTGGAAAAAAAATTGTCTTTTCCATTTTGTATTAGGAGCAGTCCCTAAAGTGGAAGATTTAGAAAGAGATAATGAAGAGTATGTAGCTTTTTGTATTAAGACAAAATACTTTGTAGTTAAAGGTAAAAGCAGGAGTAACCTAGTGACCTTGGTTGTCTGCGGATCGAATGCCAGTTTGCAGGTGCTAGACCCTGGAGTATCATCTTACAAGGTGTCTACTTCCACTATACTGTTAGTTAAGGATGTGTCTGCTCCAATATTCAGCCCCCAGACTCATTAACTACATTTTATTTGAAAATCATCCTCTAAGGCAGCATTTGAAACCCAGGAATCTCCAAAGCTACAGTCAGAACAGGTTACTGAATATGCCTCGGGAGTCGGGACTGACATTCATAATGGCTGAATTGTCAGAAATCTAGGACATCAGGCACAATTTTTAAAACCATAACTAGTAATAGAGCAGCCTGCACTAAAGCTGCTCTTCTCAGAAAGTTTTTTTTAATACATTGAGGTAGAAAGAACAACTGAAAACCAGAGTATGCATGACATGTGTTGTGCTGGAACAAATCTGCACTAGCAACTGCACATAAATTTGTTTCAATGGAGATAGAAGTCTGGTTCTTTCATTCACCATACATTTAAGTTTCTTGCCTCTTTTTTAAAGGAAACTCCTATTTTTTTGACAGGTACATACATTTTTCTCTGTTCTTACCAGAAAAAGAATCGAAGTAGTAGTTAATAATTATGTAGTGCATGGAGCAGCCCTGATTGCACTTTGATAGCGGGGAAAAATATGTACTTGTTAAGTGCTTCCCTAGCATGAGACATGATCATAACACCACTTAGGGGGTGCTTAACAATTTGTTAAGCATCTTCTATGCACTGTTGTGATCAGAAGTCATGCTAAGGACTAACAACAGACAGTGCCGGCTAGCAAAAAACAGTGGCAGAAGGTAAAACAACTTTGCTTCTGCCTGCTGTCCACACCCTTGAAGTGTCCCTGAGTTTGTCTCATATTTTTGATACATCCTTCATGAATTTTTTCTTTTCCTGATAAATCCCTCAGCATTGCAGCCAGTAATGCCAGATGTTAAAGTTTCATACTTCTTAATGTTCAGAAATTGCGTGTTGATGCAAAATGTGTTCTGTTCATTTTTTAAAGTGAATCAGAGCAGTATTTAAAAACTCTCCCTGATTTTGATCCCCAGTTATTTTTGTATTCATCCAGAATTCTTAAGCAAAGAAGTTGACAGGTATGCTGCTGTCTGACAGTGGCAGCATGAATTAATTTACTGGTTTTCAAAACTAGCAAAATACGTTGTCCTTCTACACTTTCTCTTTCTGTTTTCTTTCTGTAACTAGTGATATGTAGAGCAGATAAAACTCCATGTATTGAAAAGAATTACCAGTTCTCTGATCATACCCTCCTTATGTTTCTTGACATGGGTGCCAAGATTCACTTCTTGAGCTTCTCTTTTGTGGTAAATTTCTTGGCATCCACGTCTCAAACCCATAATAAATGGTTTATGGTCAGAGACACTATCATAATCCTCTATATTAAGCTTGGGTAATCTCTTATGCTATAAAAAAGTTATATGTTTGTAGCGATGTTCTTCGTTTTTCACTGTTGCAGTCATTACATTTGGGTAATCTGCTGGCATATTGCCCTCAGTTGGCCTGAATTCCAAAGTCTTGGGTCCCGCGTCGGTTGCTGTCTCCTCTTCCATGACGTCAGGTCATCGGGGTATAAAACATGCAACCAACGCCATTTTCTTTAGTCTTTCTTGCTGCGTGGTGCCCGAAGCAGAAGCATTTCACAAGTGCCGGTCGGCCGACTACTGAAATATTCGAGTTTGAGTTTCAGAACCGAAGTCTTCACTAAAGCTAAGTACCCCGCTGGGGAAACTTTTTTCTTGCTCCATACCAATGTCAGAAAAAGTTAATACTTGTATTACTTGTGGGAAGCAAATACCTCATAAGGATTTGCATTTATACTGGATTCCTTGCCTAGGCCCTGATCACAACGTGCCTGGCTGTCGGTTTTGTGCTAGATTTAACCAACGCACTATTAAGCTTTGGTATATTTTTGCCTCAAAGTATTTTGGAAACAGATTTAACTACCCAGAAATGTCGTCGGATAGCAGTCCGACTACCGAAGTACATAAAAACGCAAAGAAAAGGACAGAGAAAGGCAGTCGAGATCCAAAACCGACGACGAAGCTTCTCTTAAACCAGTCGCTGGTTCGCCGGTACTCAGTGAGGTGCTTTCACAGCCCCTGATACCCGCTACCTTCGAGTCACAGGCCTCTACCGACACCCATGTGGAGTCCGGCATGCCACAAGATACTCAAGGTGCTGGACCGACGGATGTATCTACCTCGGATGGGTCCAGAGCCACTGAGAAGGCACTGACTTCTGAGGGTGTGTTTATATTTAATTGATTGTTTAACTGAATAACAAGTTGGTAATGGTATATATAGTATGGATGTATGTGAATTGTTACTCCTTGAAGGCTTTTGGTGAGCCGAGGCGCTAGAGAGAAAATAGTGTTATTTTCACTGGTTGTTGTTCCTTTTGTTATTGTAGGTGGCAGAATTTTAGCCAGAGCTGTATGCTAATGTGGCAGACTAGAAAAGTGGCAAATGCTAATTAGCTATGTCCCCTCCCCCAGAAATGTCCGCAACTCCTAATTTGCTCGGCCGAGCAATTCAAGGAATCTCTGAGTGAAAACATAGTGGTCACCCATTGTCACTTTTATGAGAGTACTTGTAGTAAGTTCAGCTAAGACATGGGAGTGAGGGTGGGTGGTAGTATGTGTATGTGCATGAAAGTAGCTGCATGAACGTGTGTGTGTATGTGTGTGTGTGTATGTGTGTGTGTGTGTGTGTGTGTGTGTGTGTGTGTGTGTGTATGTGTGTGTGTGTGTGTGTGTGTGTATGTATGTATACATATATACGTGTGTGTGTGTGTGTGTACTTGTGTGTGTATATATATATATATATATATATATATATATATATATATATACACACATATATACATATATGCATATATAGATATATATATATATATATATATATATAATATATATATGTGTGTGTGCGTGTGTATGTAAGTATATCTATCTCTATATCTATATCTATATATATATATATGTGTGTGTGTGTATGGAAGCACTTTTCTATCTCAAAATACTGACATCTCGAATTTCAGTATCTCGAGATGAAAGTGCCAAAAGTGCAGTTGAGCGAAACTGCACTTGCTCGAATTCGGAATGTCGAATCCGTGGTTGTGGTGGAGTGCTGTGTGTTGATAAGGTGTAGTGTGCTGTGGGATATGGTTTGCCTGCCATGATTTGGATATATCTGGAGATTCTGGTAAGTGCTGATGTTCTTCATTCCCCATTGCTGCAGTCCTAACTATTGGGTAGTCCGCTGTCCAGTCGGCCCGAATACCAAAGTATATGGCTGACGTCGGTCAGGGCGCATTAGACTGACGTCAGTACGTCAGGGTACTAATGCGCATGACCGACGTCATATCCTCAGTCTTTTTTGCCGCATGGTCCGATGCAGAAGCAGTTTTGCGAGTGCAGGTTGGCGTTCTGAAATTTTCTGAAGTCGGAGTTTCAGACCGAATCAAAGTTGGCTAAGTACCCGTTGGGAACATTTTGGTTTTTTCTTGCCTCAGTATTTAACCGGATGTCAGAAAAAGTGAATAACTGTATTTCTTGTGGGAAACAGATACCTCATAGGGATTACCATACCTTGTGTATACCTTGTTTAGGGCCTGAGCACGACGTTGTTGGATGCCTCTTGTGCTAGATTTAACAAACGCACTATTAAGAGAAGGTTAGACTGTGCCAGGTTAGTTTTTGGGAAGCGTTGTAATTATAAAATGCCGCCGGATGCTCCGGCCCGCCATTCAAAAGCGCAAGGACAAAGCAGCAAAGCCTAGAGTGGAAGAACCGGCAGTCCCGGACGTCGGTTCTTTAGAAGGCTCAGTGGAGCCAGAGGTTTTGCCAGGAGTTTCTTTGGAGTCTCAGGCAGAGACTTTACTGTTGCAGGATGTGCCTTCTCAGGAGGTAGGCCAGGCTGAGGGGGCTTCTCAGGTAACTGTTCTTCCCTCTCTTCCCAAGGTAGTTAGAGCCTCTCCTTCTGTTTCCAAAACTTCTTTGAGAGGTAGGCCAAGTTTAGCTTCAGTGGGGGCTTCTCCTAGCACTTCAGGTTCTGTGCCTAAGAAACATATGCTTGTTTTTACCCCAGCATAGGCCCTTAGCTATACCTCCTGTGTTGAATGTGGTAGAAGATGTTTTTGCAGAGGCTTCCCTGAACCCTGATTCCTTGCCTCCTGCTCCTGTTAAACCTGATAGGTACTATAGGGTGCCTGAAGCTCATAAGTATCTTTTTAAGAGTCCTAGGGCAGACCCGGAGACTGTTTCTCAGGGACCTAAAGGTGTTAAGGCCTCTGTTGTTAAAAACCCTGTTCCCACTGATAAAGAGGCAAGGGCTTTGGATAGATGGGGAAAGAAAGTGTATACTTCTTCCACTTTAGCCATGAGGGCGTTGAATTGTCAGTTTCACATGCTAAAATATCAAAATTATCTCCTTTCACAATTGAAATCTAAGGTGGATGCTTTGGCGGAAGGTATTGAGTGTAAAGAGTTGCTGGATTTAGTTCATGTGTCTGAACAAGTGGGTAAGCATTCTTTGCAATGTGGTTTTGATGCTGTACAGGCCTCCTCGAGGGTGGCTGCCACTAGTTCTGTTCTTCGCAGGCATGCCTGGTTGAGGGATCAGAATTTAGCTGAGCATGTTAAGACAAGGATTTTGGATGCTCCTTTACAGTCTGATGTGTTGTTTGGTTCGCCTGTGGAAGCAGTTTTAAAGAAAATGGAGGACAAAGCTAAGTCTATGCAAACTGTTAAAGATTTTTGCAGGTGCAGCCACCAAGTTTAGTAGAAATTGGCCTACTAAGGGATGGACATATCCTGCTTATGATTCCCAGTCTAGGGGTAGGTCTAGACGTGGTAGGGGCAGAGCTCAAGGTTCTTTTAGGCCTAGAACAGGAAGTTCACCTGCTCAGACTTCTGGTGAGGGCAGGGGTCAGTCCTTCGTAAACAGACCCAATGACCTGCCTTTTCAGCTGCCAGTAGATTCTCGTCTGGCAGCTCCTTTGGGAGGAAGACTGTCTCTTTTCAAAGAAAACTGGGATTTAATTACTCAAGACAGATGGGTGTTGGATATCATTCACCACGGTTACAGGTTTTATTTCCATACATTGCCCCCCTTCAAAGGCATGCCAGACGTTCCTCCTCCACAAAGGAAAGAGGCTCACAAGCAAATTTCTCAGTTACTCCAAATAGGGGCCATTCAGCCAGTCCCTGTATCAGAAAGGGGCCTAGGATTTTATTCTCGCCTGTTCCTAGTACCAAAGAAGGGGAACACGTGGAGACCAATTTTGGATTTATCTATCCTCAACACTTATCTGGACATTCCCAAGTTCAAGATGTTGACGTTACAACAGCTTTTACCTCTGTTGGGCAAAGATCACTGGATGGTAACTTTAGATCTCAAGGAAGCTTACCTTCATGTGCCTATAAGACTAAGTTGCAGGAAGTATCTGCGTTTCGAGCTGGAAATTCTCATTATCAGTTCTCTGCATTGCCCTTTGGCTTATCTACTGCCCTCAGAGTATTCACAAAGGTTCTGGCTCCAGTGATAGCTTACTTCAGGCTACAAGGAATTCAAATCTATCCTTA